>NW_026112367.1:0-40000 GCF_024679095.1 Eriocheir sinensis | reverse complement strand
AGAGAGAGAGAGAGAGAGAGAGAGAGAGAGAGAGAGAGAGACTCACAATTGCTGTTGCTGCGTCTGGAGGACTCGGAGGCGTACAGGCCCGGAAACTCCTTCTCCACATGAGGGCTTTCAAAATCCATCTCTGCTGCAGTGGTGGTGGTGTTATGGCATGGGTGGATATGGTAGAAGCTCACTGATAGTAGTAGTAGTAGTAGTAGTAGTCCAGCATGTGTTAGCGGCAGTAACCTGGGGGTAAAAAAATGTATAAATAAACATGTATATAATCTATGTATTACTATATAAGGAAATGCATATAGATAAATGTATAAATATAAACTGTGGTGTCATAGGGATAGTAGTAGTAACCTAACCTTACCTGTCATGAATGAGTGAATAGATAATAGATATAGATAATAGGTTAGGTTAGGTCATCGGCCAAAGAAACCTCTTCCCAAGCACACAGACTTATGTACGAGATCACAAACACTCACACTGCCCCACACATGTACCTACCCTACACAGCGCAAACAGCCAACGTACTGAGTAACACACACGTCCATAAACACCAAACATATCACACTAACACTGACGCATACAAGCACTCATACTTTCCACGCACCATCATGCACCACTGGAACAGCCTCCCTCTACAGACTGCGGTACAATAGACTCATTCAGAAAAGCAATACACACTCACTTGTCACAACACACCAACACTAACAATTACACTTCCTTCACTTCCCTCCCCTGCACACTCGGCTCCCCAGTCCCCCGAACAGACAACACATATATGCGTTTCATGCAACTGACAGCTGCCCGCCGCATTATCCAGAATCAGTCCACAAAGCTAACTGGCAATCATGTGTGTTTGAGTGTGTGTTGGGTGTGATTCTGGAGCAAGTCAGTGTATTGGGTGTGATTCTGGAGTAATTCAGTGTGTGTTGGGTGTGATTCTGGAGTAATTCAGTGTGTGTTGGGTGTGATTCTGGAGTGATTCAGTGTGTGTTGGGTGTGATTCTGGGGCAATTCAGTGAGTGTTGGGTGTGATTCTGGAGTAATTCAGTGTGTGTTGGGTGTGATTCTGGGGCAATTCAGTGTGTGTTGGGTGTGATTCTGGAGTAATTCAGTGTGTTGGGTGTGATTCTGGAGTAATTCAGTGTGTGTTGGGTGTGATTCTGGAGTAATTCAGTGTGTGTTGGGTGTGATTCTGGGGCAATTCAGTGTGTTGGGTGTGATTCTGGAGTAATTCAGTGTGTGTTGGGTGTGATTCTGGGGCAGAGTCAGTGTGTGATTCTGGAGTAATTCAGTGTGTTGGTGTGATTCTGGTGCAATTCGGTGTGTTGGGTGTGATTCTGTAGTAATTTGGTTTGTGTTGATGTGATTTCCTAGCATGGGTATATTAGTGACCCTGGATGCAGTTTGACCCTTCCTCTGCACCTTGAACCTGGAAAACACTCGTGAAACCTGATTGACCTCCTTTTTAAGCTTTGGGAATAGGTTATGTGCGGCACCCAGAGCCAAAACAGACACTTCAGGCACTCAGTCATTAATGAAGACTAATGAAACGTGTAATAATTCCTGCGATGGTCAATTAGTAGCTTCAAAATAAGGTCAAACACGAGGTCAACACTCACAGTCCAGCGGCGCCCCCAGACCGGGCATGGCGCTGCAGCTTACAGGTGTGGCACTGCCCTGGCACTGCGAGGGGCAGCACTGTGGGGAGCCTGGCCACCTCAAGCCCTGCAGGAGGCCATGGAGGGAGCCTTGGGGCGGGCTGGCGGTCGGGGCTTGGGCTCGGGCGTGGTCTTGGGTGGCTGGAAGGTAACGCAACTTTCAGGTGACTCTTCCTATACTTGTTATATACTTGTAGTAGTAGTAACAGAGAACATTAACCGTCCCATCACAAGGCGTTCCATACTCTTGTCTTCCCCTCCAGCTTGGCTTCCCTTGCTTCGTTTTCTAGGACACTTTCAAGGTCGCTGGGTATCCGGGGCTTTAAACCTGGGGACATGGTGGCTAGACGAGGCCTTTTAAACATTTAAACATGGCGCAGGGGGCGGGGGAGGAGGGGGAGGAGGAGGAGGAGGAAACTTTAGAGGGGACGATGACGGGGAGGAGGAGGAGAAGGAAGAGGAGGATACGTGTGTGTGTGTGTGTGTGTGTGTGTGTTTGAGTGTGTGTGTGTGTGTGTGTGTGTGTGTGTGTGTGTGTGTTTGTGTGTTTAGGAGAGCGGAGACAAGCAGTAAGGGAGAGAGAGAATGCTTTAGACCGATGCACAATGTCTTCAATAAGTACGTAACAAAGAGAGAGAGAGAGAGAGAGAGAGAGAGAGAGAGAGAGAGAGAGAGAGAGAGAGAGAGAGAGAGAGAGAGAGAGAGAGAGAGAGAGAGAGAGAGAGAGAGAGAGAGAGAGAGAGAGAGAGAGAGAGAGAGAGAGAGAGAGAGAGAGAGAGAGAGATGAACTTTATTTCTATTGTTACAATGGTTATTCTTTTCCATGAGACCTACGCTTACGAGAACATTAAAATGAAGTTAATACACAAAAGAAAATACCTATATCAAAATTGAGTTAGACAACATTCGTGAGTTATAAGGTAAAAAGTATTAAACAAACAAAGCTAAAACGTTATCATGATAAAAGGTCAAAGTAAAGTGTTAAGATCAGAGTATGATGTAGTCAGACAATATAACACAAAACGCTTAAATATGGTGAGGCAATCAGAGTAAAAAAAAATCATAAGTGGGCTACAATTATATGACTGTCCAGGGAGGGGGATTCCAACCCTGGCCGGCAGATTCATAGGAAGGCATGCTAACCACTACACCACGGAGCCATAAGAATTAGCCACACTGTACCAGGACAAATAATTCTTAGTGTGTGTGTGCCCTGGTAAGATTCAAATGTGCAGCCCTGGTAGTGAGTAAGTGTATGGGGTTTGGTGAGTAAGTTTATGGGCACAGGTAAGTTTATGGGCATTGGTGAGTAAGTTTTGGGGGCAAGGTGAGTAAGTTCATGGGCTCAGGTGAGTAAGTTTATGGGCATTGGTGAGTAAGTTTTGGGCGAAAGGTGAGTAAATTTATGGGCACAAGTGAGTTTATGGGCATTGGTGAGTAAGTTTTGGGGGCAGGTGAGTAAGTTCATGGGCTCAGGTGAGTAAGTTTATGGGCATTGGTGAGTAAGTTTTGGGGGAAAGGTGAATAAGTTTATGGCACAAGTTAGTTTATGGGCATTGGTGAGTAAATTCATGGGCTCAGGTGAGTAAGTTTATGGGCATTGGTGAGTAAGTTTATGGGCACAAGTGAGTAAGTTATGGACATTGGTGAGTAAGACTTTTGGGGCAAGGTGAGTAAGTTTATGGGCATTGGTGAGTAAGTTTATGGGCACAAGTGAGTAAGTCATGGGAGAGAGAGAGAGAGAGAGAGAGAGAGAGAGAGAGAGAGAGAGAGAGAGAGAGAGAGAGAGAGAGAGAGAGAGAGAGAGAGAGAGAGAGAGAGAGAGAGAGAGAGAGAGAGAGAGAGAGAGAGAGAGAGAGAGAGAGAGAGAGAGAGAGAGAGAATCAGAAATTTATTTACCATTTTTACAATGGTTATTCTTTTTAAAACTATTGAACACGGTATATGGTCCGATTTCCAGATAATCCCTTCATATAACTAGTATATAACCACTCTGATAAAGAGCCTAATATCTAGACACTCATGCAGGAACATTATATGATAGTGTGTGTAAGAGTATTCAGTCTGATTAGTTGTGAGCTGGCTTGGTGAGGTGTTTCTTCAGATTGACCAAAGGTAAGTTTGGGGGCTGTGAGTAATTCATGTTTGCCTTTGTTGGGTTATTCCATAGTTTTGGGCCTGAGACACACACACATAGATCAGGACACACCACAGTTCTGTGTGTTTTGGGGCATATTGAGGAGATTTTTGTCTTGTGTTTATGTCAACATTTGTCCCTTGTGGAACAGAGAAGTTTCAGGTCAATGCTTTATCATTTGAACACTGTGATGCACTGTTCAAAATGCACTGTGTAATATTTGGCCACTGTAGTCTTTTTGGGCTGACATGAGTCAAACTTTCTGTTGCTTCTGAACTCTATTCAGCTGTGTGATATTTGTGGTGAGAACAGTTATCCCATAGTTAAGTGACTTAACGCAAGTGTCTGAACCACTATTAGCCTGGTGTGAGTGTGTCTTGTGTGTGTGTGTGGTGTGTCATGATTTCTGTCACGTGCATATCAAACAACATGTTACTGTAAAAAAGTTTTTGACATTTTGACAAGGTTTTTAAGGCATTCTTTGATAGTGGTGTTATCTGGTATTCGTGACATCAGAGTTTTGTGCCTGTGTACAGTGTGAGTGTGTTTTGGAGTTCAGCAAGAGACCGTTCCTGTTAAAATAGTTTTTAATTTTCCTAATGTCTGTTCTGTTCTACTACTAGTTCAGTGTAGATTTTCAGTAATTTACCAGTATGAATGAATTGTGTGTGTCAGCATATTGAATAACAAACATTCTTTAATTTTGTGACAGATGAGAATTACGAAGACGTTAAATAGCAGAGGGGTGAGAATAGATCCTTGCAGGACTCTAAAAGGCACTTCTAGTGTAGAGGACAAATTTCCCCGATTCGCACAGACTGAGTCCTGTTACACAAATAATCTTTAAACCAAATATATCTATTCCTAATTTGTTACATTTTCTAAGAGAATGTTATGGCTGACACTGTCAAAAGCTTTAGATAGGTCGCAAAGAGTTCAAAGACATATTTCTGTGTCCGTGGTGTCATAAATCTTGGAAACTTGTAAGAGTGCCGTCAGTAGACAAGTTTGGTCTGAAGCCATGTTGAGTACTGCTAAAGAGGCAATGCCGTTCCATAAATTGGGCCAATTGAGTTGGTGACTATCTTTTCTAATATTTTCCATACAACTGGGAGAGGAAATTGACCAGAGTTATCTACTTTCTGGATTTTCTTTCTTAAATATTGGTGTGACAATAGCATGTTTATTATACCTGTTGTAATAGATGTTATGGTAGAATTGTATGATAAAATGTAATAAGAGTATTCAGTCTGATTAGTTTCCTGAGCTATCTTGCGAGAGGTGTTTCTTCAGATTGACCTTAAAGGTATGCAGACTGTGACAATTCTCTGCCTTTGTGGGGAGGTTATTCCATAGTTTTGGCCCTCTGACTGTGATAGATCGGGACCCAATGTCACTGTGTGTTTTGGGTACATTGAGGAGATTTTGTTGTCTTGTGTTTATGTCAACTATTTGTCCTACTTGTGGAAAAGAGAATAGCCATTCAGGAAAATGCTTCTTCAGTGCTTTGAATACTATGATGCACTGTTCAAAAATGCACTTCTGTGTAATATTTGGCCACTGTAGTTCTTTTAAGAGTGGGCTGACATGGCCAAACTTTCTGTAGTTTCTGAACTCTATTCAGCTGTGTGATATTTGTGGTGCCCCAAACAGTTATCCCATAGTTAAGGTGACTTAACACAAGTGTCTGAACCACTATTAGCCTGGCTTCTCTGCTGAGCATGTCTTGAAAACGACTGATGTACATAAGCATGCCAGACACCTTTTTACTGATTTCTGTCACGTGCATATCAAACAACATGTTACTGTCGAAATGTAGCCCCAAGTTTTTGACATTTTGACAAGGTTTTACTAAGGCACCCCCTACTTTGATAGTGGTGTTATCCGGTATTCGTGACATCAGAGCTCTTGTGCCTAGAAATATACATTGAGTTTTTTTGGAGTTCAGCAAGAGACCATTCCTGTTAAAATAGTTTTTAATTTTTCCTAATGTCTGTTCTGTTCTAAGAATTAGTTCAGGTAGATTTTCAGTATTACCAGTATGAAAGAATTGTGTCTCGTCAGCATATTGAATAACAAAACGTTCTTTAATTTCTTGAGACGGGTCATTTACGAAGACGTTAAATAGCAGAGGGCCGAGAATAGATCCTTGCGGGACTCCAAAAGGCCCTTCTAGTGTAGAGGACAAATTTCCCCCGATTCACACAGACTGAGTCCTGTTACACAAATAATCTTTAAACCAAAATATATCTATTCCTAATTTGTTACATTTTCTAAGTAGAATGTTATGGCTGACACTGTCAAAAGCTTTAGATAGGTCGCAAAGAGTTCAAAGACATATTTCTCTTTTGTCCGTGGTGTCATAAATCTTTTTGGAAACTTGTAAGAGTGCCGTCTCAGTAGATAAGTTTGGTCTGAAGCCATGTTGAGTACTGCTAAAGAGGCAATGCCGTTCCATAAATTGGGCCAATTGGGTTGCGACTATCTTTTCTAGTATTTTCGATACAACTGGGAGCAAGGAAATTGGCCTGTAGTTACCTACTTCTTCTGGATTTCCTTTCTTAAATATTGGTGTGACAATAGCATGTTTCCAGGCATTATACCTGTTGTAATAGATGTATTTATGATGCATGTGATATATGGTAGAATTGCTGGCAGAGCGTCTTTGATGAATCTCAGGGAAATATCGTCAGATCCATATGAGCTGGATTCCTTGAGGTGCTTCATAGTGAGAGTGATTGTGTCAGTATCAGTGGGCTGGGGTGGAAAGGTGTAACGACTGTTATTGTTTTCAGGGTTTTCAGGGGGTGAGTTTTCGTGATTGTTTCTTACAGTGTTTTGAGATTCCTCGAAAGCTTTTTTTCCAACATTAGCAAAGAAATTATTGAAGTCTTCGACATTGCATTCCTGATGTACTTTATTAGCTTGTTTCTTTGTAGCATTAGGAACCATTTCTCTCAAGGTTTTCCACACGGCTGTTGTGTTACCTCTGGACGTGTTAAGTCTATCTTTATAATAGTCCTTCCTGGCAGTACCCATCATGGCTTTGACCTTTTTCTTTAGGACTTTATATTCTTGTTGTAGGCTTATGTCATATCTATCGTGTTTTAGAGCTTTCTGTCTGGTGTTCCTTTCTTGCATGACGTGGTGAAGTTCTTCAGTTAACCATGGAGGTCAGGTTAGGAACACGAATTTTGATAGGAAGGAAGGTCAACTACCACTCTAACTACCACGCAAGCTAGATTTACCTACCACACATACAAGCTGAGTTATAGCAGAAAACGTAAAGTGATATGACAACCTTAAGAATCAACTACCACCACCACCATAACTACTACTACTACTACTACTACTTACATTCTGAAGTAGACTAGCATTCCTATGAAGACTATCGCCAGGATGAGCCCGAAGAATAGTCCGATGTAGAGCCCGGTGTTGCTAGTGGTAGAAGTAGAAGTAGTACTCACACTACTACTACTACTACTATCGGAGCCTATGGTGTTGTAGGCATCCTCTGGACCTGGAATAGTACAAAATAGTTAATAGTAATAGTAGTATTCATGGTAGTAATCTGTCTCTCTCTCTTTCTCTGTCTCTCTCTACTACTACTACTACTACTACTACTACTATTACTACTACATCTGGGAGGGTTAAAAATAGTCTAGTTAGTCTTATTACTAGTATTCAACACCCAACATAAGCTATTTCAACTACTACTACTATTACATCTGGGAGGGTTAAAAATAGTCTAGTTAGTCTTAGGATAGTCTTATTACTAGTATTCAACACCCAACATAAACTATTTTTACTACTACTACTACTACTACTACTACTACTACTACTACTACTATTACATCTGGGAGGGTTAAAAATAGTCTAGTTAGTCTTAGGATAGTCTTATTACTAGTATTCAACACCCAACATAAGCTATTTCTACTACTACTACTACTACTACTATTACATCTGGGAGGGTTAAAAATAGTCTAGTTAGTCTTAGGATAGTCTTATTACTAGTATTCAACACCCAACATAAACTATTTTTACTACTACTACTACTACTACTATTACATCTGGGAGGGTTAAAAATAGTCTAGTTAGTCTTAGGATAGTCTTATTACTAGTATTCAACACCCAACATAAGCTATTTCTACTACTACTATTACTACTACTATTACATCTGGGAGGGTTAAAAATAGTCTAGTTAGTCTTAGGATAGTCTTATTACTAGTATTCAACACCCAACATAAGCTATTTCTACTACTACTACTACTACTATTACTACTACCACTACACCTTTTTGCTTAGTTCACCCAACCACTCATGACATCAACCACGACCTCCAGAGCTCCCCCGATAGCCTGTGTTCCGGTAGACAGTGATATTCGACCAGGCCTGTATTCCAGGTCTGGTTGGGTCGGACTATTCTACCATTATCAAGCCTTGTGGTAGGTCGCAGGTCACATCTGGGAGGGTTAAAAATAGTCTAGTTAGTCTTAGGATAGTCTTATTACTAGTATTTAACACCCAACATAAGCTATTTTTACTACTACTACTACTACTACAACTACTACTATTACATCTGGGAGGGTTAAAAATAGTCTAGTTAGTCCTAGGATAGTCTTATTACATGTATTCAACACCCATCATAAGCTATTTCTACTACTACTACTACTACTACTACTGCTACTACAACTACTACTATTACATCTGGGAGGGTTAAAAATAGTCTAGTTAGTCTTAGGATCGTCTTATTACTAGTATTCAACACCCAACATAAGCTATTTTTACTACTACTACTACTACTACTACTATTACATCTGGGAGGGTTAAAAAAATTTTTTTTTTTTTTTTTTTACGTTGATTGCCTATTGCGCCGGTAGACATCTTCCCGGTGGGGCCTGATGGTCGGCCCAAGGCTTCTTCCAGGTGGGGCCTGATGGTCGGCCCAAGGCTTCTTCCAGGTGGGGCCTGATGGTCGGCCCAAGGCTTCTTCCAGGTGGGGCCTGATGGTCGGCCCAAGGCTTCTTCCAGGTGGGGCCTGATGGTCGGCCCAAGGCTTCTTCCAGGTGGGGCCTGATGGTCGGCCCAAGGCTTCTTCCAGGTGGGGCCTGATGGTCGGCCCAAGGCTTCTTCCAGGTGGGGCCTGATGGTCGGCCCAAGGCTTCTTCCAGGTGGGGCCTGATGGTCGGCCCAAGGCTTCTTCAGGTGGGGCCTGATGGTCGGCCCAAGGCTTCTTCCAGGTTGGGCCTGATGGTCGGCCCAAGGCTTCTTCAGGTGGGGCCTGATGGTCGGCCCAAGGCTTCTTCCAGGTGGGGCCTGATGGTCGGCCCAAGGCTTCTTCCAGGTGGGGCCTGATGGTCGGCCCAAGGCTTCTTCCAGGTGGGGCCTGATGGTCGGCCCAAGGCTTCTTCCAGGTGGGGCCTGATGGTCAGCCCAAGGCTTCTTCCAGGTGGGGCCTGATGGTCGGCCCAAGGCTTCTTCCAGGTGGGGCCTGATGGTCGGCCCAAGGCTTCTTCCAGGTGGGGCCTGAAGGCTTCTTCCAGGTGGGGCCTGATGGTCGGCCCAAGGCTTCTTCCAGGTGGGGCCTGATGGTCGGCCCAGCCCGTTCTGGCGCAGGCGAGTGTTTATAGTGGCGCCATCTTGCTAGTTAGTCTAGTTAGTCTTAGGATCGTCTTATTACTAGTATTCAACACCCAACATAAGCTATTTTTACTACTACTACTACTACTACTACTACTACTATTACTACTTACCCAACACACACTTCGGTTCTCCACCCAACCACTCGCCCAGCTCGCCACATGACCTCCGGAAGCTCCCCCCGACCAGCCTGTGTTCCGGTAGACAGTGATATTCGACCAGGCTACCGTATTCCAGGGTCTGGTTGAGTCGGACTATTCTACCATTATCCAAGCCTTGTGGTAGGTCGCAGGTCACATCTGGAAGGGTTAGGAATAGTCTGGTTAGTCTTCGGATAGTCATGTTAGTAGTATTCAACACCCAACATAAGCTATTTCTACTACTACTACTACTACTGCTACATCTGGGAGGGTTAAAAATAGTCTAGTTAGTCTTAGGATAGTCTTGTTACTAGTATTTAACACCCTACATAAGCTATTTCTACTACTACTACTACTACTACTACTACTACATCTGAGGGGGTTAGGAATAGTCTAGTTAGTCTTAGGATAGTCCTGTTAGTAGTATTCAACACCCAACATTAGCTATTTCTACTACTACTACTACTACTACTACATCTGAGGGGGTTAGGAATAGTCTAGTTAGTCTTAGGATAGTCCTGTTAGTAGTATTCAACACCCAACATAAGCTATTTCTACTACTACTACTACTACATCTGAGGGGGTTAGGAATAGTCTAGTTAGTCTTAGGATAGTCCTGTTAGTAGTATTCAACACCCAACATAAGCTATTTCTACTACTACTACTACTACTACTACTACATCTGAGGGGGTTAGGAATAGTCTAGTTAGTCTTAGGATAGTCCTGTTAGTAGTATTCAACACCCAACATATGCTATTTCTACTACTACTACTACTACTACATCTGAGGGGTATTAGGAATAGTCTAGTTAGTCTCAGGATAGTCTTATTACTACTATTCAACACCCTACAAGAGCTACTACAATCACCTACTTACTGGAACTACTACTACTACAACTACTATTACTTACATTCACAGCGCGGTTGACTGCCACTCCAGATACCATTACTACCACACTTCCGCTGACTATTCCCGACTATCCTCCTCCCCTTCTCGCAGGAATAGTCCGCTGTAGCCTCCACTCGGCCTCTATCCTCCACTACCACACTTAAGGCAGTAGTCAGCGTTGTAGTGAGGTTGGGACACCGGACTTCTGTAGGGGAGAGAATAGTATTAGTAGTAGTATAAGTAGTAGTAATATTAGTAGTAGTAGTGGCCTTGTGGGGTGTCGCATAGTCGGATAACAGGCCTTCTAGACACCGTGGGGATAGTCTAAAGTGTCCAGGGATAGTAGTAGTAGTAGTAGTAGCCTCATGAGGACAGTTCCTGATGTTGCTCCGTTACTAAAACCTCTGGAAGATGCTGTCAGAAACACCTTCATACCGGCGATAGCAAATGTCCCAGTGACCAGGAGAGAAGATTGCTGGAGTTGCCGCCAAAAATGGGTGGGCTCGGCATCACCAACCCGCAAAATCTGGCCGAGTCTGAATTCGGGAACTCAATCCGAATCACAGCCTCTTTGACCGGATATATTACCAATCAAAATGAAAGGGGAGAAGACAACCCTCAATATATTAGGTCACTAAGGAATGAAATCTCCATAAACAGAGAGACACTCTGAGTGACCTAATGAGAGAACTCCCAGAAGACACAAGGAGGAGGACAGATATTGCACAGGAAGTGGGCGCTTCAAACTGGCTAACCACACTACCTATCAGGGCAAAAGGCTTCAACTTAAACAAAAAAGAATTTACTGATGCCCTTGCCCTCAGGTATGGCTGGCCAGTGGATGGGCTCCCAAACATGTGGCTCACCCTTCAACCAAAATCATGCCATGACATGCAAGAGAGGAGGTCTCGTCTGCATGAGACATGATGAAGTAAGAGACATAACAGCTCAGATGCTGAAAGAAGTCTGCCACGACGTGACTGTGGAACCCATGCTGCTCCCTCTGCAAGGCGAACACCTCGCCAGACGCACCGCTAATGTTTCCAACGAAGCACGAGTGGATGTTAGCGCCAGAGGGTTTTGGACTCGTGGACAAGGGCATATTTTGACATAAGGATCTTTGATCCCATGGCCCATGCCACAGAGACCTGACCCTTGATGCAGCCCACAGAAGAAACGAACAAGAGAAGAACAGAGCATATGAAGAAAGAATACAGAATGTGGACCAGGGCTCCTTCACCCCGGTAGTATTCACGACGGCAGGAGGGATGGGACCAAGGGCGCAGAGCTTCTACGCAAGACTCGCCGAAACACTGGCGGATAAGAAACAGCAGCCAAGAAGCAGTGTGGTCGCCTGGATGAGATGCAGGCTGTCCTTCTCCCTCCTGAGGTCAGCCTTGGTCTGCCTGAGAGGAACCAGGTCGCCTGCACCCAAAACCACCCACATTGCCGACCTGGACTTTGAGGCGACGGCGGTTGATAGTCGTATCAACCACAAGCTCTGTTAGCTTAAAAATAAAATGCTTAGTAAAGTTTGTAATATTAAATAAAGATGGTTGTCGGCCACAGTCATTGGCGGGGTGGGGCCAATGAATTGCTTTGAAAGGATATGAGAGAATATACCGCTCACAACGCAACTCTAATAGATGGAGGCCCGTAGTAGTAGTAGTAGTAGTAGTAGACAGATAGTTAGATGTATTGAAGGTAAATAATCCTGGGTTAAATAATTAATACTGATACAAAACCTGTACCAAAATGGTGAACCACTAAACCTTTTTGAGTCAACACGTTTCATTTCAATTAATAAAGATATCAGTAAAGAAACAACAGTCCCAATCCCTCATGCAAGAGTTAACCAGCATCCTCATTCCTTCATCCCCTTCATGGCAAACTCCCGAACAGTCTTCCTTGGTCTGTACTTCCTCCTGCCTATGACTTGAACTCTTTCAAGAGGAGGGTATGGAGACACCTCTCCTCCTGAAGCTGACCTCTCTTTTGGCCACTCTGATAAACACAGTGAACAGCAAGCTTTCTTTTCTCAATAGTACTTTCTTTGCCCCTTGACCTGCTTCCTCTGCCGTAAAAAAATATATACATAAAATAATTTAGATGTTACTACGCTGTCTTCTGGTATGTGGGGCCAAATAGCACTTCTGTACAGGGTCAAATTGCATCTCTCTACAGTGGGCCTAGGCAGAAGTCTTACTGCACTGGGTCAAATTACATCTCCCTACAGGTGGGCCTAGGCATAATAAGTCTTACTGTAAAGGAAGCAGCCCAAGGGAGAACAAATACCACTAATAATGATAAAAAAGCCTGGTGCTAACAATGGGGCTAACTATGGAGAATGTGGCCAAAAGAGAGGGGAAAATTTTGTGAGGTGTGTTCATACTCTCCTCCTTATTAAAGAGTTCAAGTCACAGGCAGCCTGGCACCAGTCTTTGCTTTCTAAACTGCTGCCCTCTTTCGGATTCTATCCCTCTCTCTGTTCCTCCATCTCCAGTTTCCTTTCCGGCCGTTCTATCTCTGCGGTGGTAGACGGTCACTGTTCTTCCCCTAAACCTATCAACAGTGGTGTTCCACAGGGCTCTGTCCTATCACCCACTCCCTTCCTGTTATTCATCAATGATCTTCTTTCCATAACAAACTGTCCTGTCCACTCATACGCCCTCACATGGAGTATGCCTCTCACGTGTGGGGGGGCTCCACTCACACAGCTCTTCTGGACAGAGTGGAGTCTAAGGCTCTTCGTCTCATCAGCTCTCCTCCTCCTACTGATAGTCTTCTACCTCTTAAATTCCGCCGCGATGTTGCTTCTCTTTCTATCTTCTATCGATATTTTCACGCTGACTGCTCTTCTGAACTTGCAAAATGCATGCCTCCCCCCCCTCCCGCGGCCCCGCTGCACACGACTTTCTACCCATGCTCATCCCTATACTGTCCAAACCCTTTATGCAAGAGTTAACCAGCATCTCCATTCTTTCATCCCCTTCACTGGTAAACTCTGGAACAGTCTTCCTTCGTCTGTATCTCTTCCTGCCTCTGACTTGAACTCTTTCAAGAAGAGGGTATGAGGACACCTCTCCTCCCAAAATTGACCTCTCTTTTGGCTACTCTTTACTTCTGTGGGAGCGGTGAGTAGCGGGCTTATTTTTTTGGTACTCTTTTTGTCGCCATTGAGCCGTGTCCTCTGATGTTAAAAAAAGAAAACATGTCACTCACCAAGAAGCAGCAGACTGCCAACACTGTCACACCAGCCAGTCAGGGGCAGGAGAGCCTTCTTGAGGAAGTGCCGGGCAGTGCCACCACTCTGGAAAACCAACATTACAATGAGTGGATGAGCCCAGAACACTGCTGCTGCCCAGACTGACAACACAGTGCAGCCCAGCACAGTACATGTGCTGCTATAAGCCACCACAGGAGGAGGAGGAGGAGGAGGACAGGGCCCAGATTCACTAACGCCTCGCAGATACGACAATCTTAAGTGGATCCAATATGGCGGAAATAAGAATGTCGTATCTTGCGATTCACAAAAAAATCTTAAGTCCGCCATGTTTAGATTTTCCTGCCTTAACGCTGTTTCACACTCACCCAGCTGTTCATCCTCCCTCTCAGGCTGGTCGATGAATGGGTACCTGGGGAAGGTGATATGTGGTAACCCAGATATCACACTGGCCCTGTGTCCTGGGGTAATGGGGGCTCCCTTCCACCACAGTCTCAAGGGCCAATGTTACGGAGATGAGCACCGAGGCCATGCGCTGGTACTGTGTATCCCCCCAACTTTACTATTTTTACTCTCAAAGTATATAATTGTGTGTTTGTGTGTATGTGAGTGTGTGTGTGTGTGTGTGTGTCACATCCTGGAAAGCCCAAGACTTCTCTCAAAACTGTGATGACTTGTGAAAGAGTCTGGCTTCCAGCTATATCTTGAGAGCCAACAGTCGCTGTGGAAATTTTCTAGGTATAGTGGAATGTGTTTTGACAGTGGGCAGTGCCTTTGTCTTTGAAGAACTCTGGCGAGTTCTTAACGAAACACACCCATACACCAATTTGCTCGATGATTTCCTGTATTTTATTGCCAGTACACTATTTAACACATTTAAATATTTAATAATGTATATGTCAATGCCCATTTTTTCATTATGTTCTCAACTTGTGCCAGGAACATATGAGTCAGTACTTTAGTAAGGTTAGGCTACATAAAAAAAGTGCATATTTGAGTTACAAACAGAAACATTATTTTCTTGTCAATACCCAAAAAATAACTTGAATTTCAAGGTGAGAGAGAATTTTTTATAGTCTATGGACAAAGAACCTTTATTTTCTAGTATTAATGTTGTGCTATAAGTAGAAAAATGAATTAATGAAGTAATTATGTATTTTTTACTTAACCTTTTTGCATGAAATAAATATCAATATACATAGTAGATATTTTGCCTCAACCTAAAATCATAATATACTTTTCAAAATTGTAGTAGCTATGAAACTATGACTGGCAATTGAACTGGGTGATGAATCAAACTTTAACAGGAGTTGCTAATTTACCAGCAATAGGTTACCATGATGAGCACCGAGGCCACACACAGCCATGCGTATGCCCCCAACTTCACCCTACCTTTACTAGACACATCATCTATAACACCCAGTAAAACTAGCATACTAAATAGTAAATGTAATACCTTAATACATCATTGAGACAAGAATGAGCCATGGGATGACTAAATTACCAAAATATCCAACAAACATATAATGCATGTTGCAAAGAATGGGTAATTGCTTAGCAGGAGCAGTCTCTTGAGATGCATATTACTTATTTCCTGTGGTATGTTATGATGCCTTTTAATGGGGATCTGTTTATTACCACAATAATTCAGCTACAGCAAATTTACCCCAGAATTCACTATAACAAGCTCTGCGGCATATATCGTCCAGCCGTCTTCACTCCCAAATCTATTTACAAACTAACAGACTCGTTTTAGCCTAGTAGATGGTAACCTAACTCTGCTAAAATTGTAACCTATGATTGCCGCTGGGGATAGTAGCCCATCGTTACAGAGGAGAGTAAACTGTCAACCCAAGTATGAGACTCACCAAATCAACTCTAGTACTTTCATAATTGCTTCCTGGTGATAACTAACTCCACAAAAAAGACATGATAATTTACCCAGTAATGAATAGTTTGTGTCTCTAAAATAGGTCGCTAAAATCTGCTAAACAATGGCAAGGGCACACCCAGAAATATGTTCAGGGAGATTGGAGGGCAGAGAAAAAGACAAGACAAAAGAAACTTTGGGGGTGCAGGGCCTGAAACCTCATCAACGGTATATGGGTGTGGCCCGGCCCATCCTTGGTTGTGCTAGTGGTCTAAGGTATTACAAACTACAAATTAAGACTAAATTATTCACCGAGCATGTATGGGTACCCACATTACCCCCTGGTGAATCTCCTGCGGGCATTACAAGCCCTCCATATATATTATCACAAGTGTTTACGGCAGGATATTCAATAGTGTAAGAGTTCACAATCACCACATGTTCAGAGAATGGTATTATATACGGTTGACACGTCCTTATAGAGCAATGTTTTGATAGCACTGTAACGTTTTGTTCATTATTTTGGCAGTGGGTCTTCCTCTTCTTCTTCATTCCTCCTTGTGTTGTGGAGAAAATCTGCCCTACGTACGGGTCACGATATCTTACGCCATGCCTGGAGCTGCCGTAAAGTTAAGGTGCCGGAAGAATGTCGTAACTGTTTAGCGAATAGCCCAAAGCAGCCGAAGGTTGCCTTAAGACATTTTTTGTGACTTAGGAATGTCGTGACTCGTTAGTGAATCTAGGCCCTGGTTCACAGAGCCATGACATTCTTCTTCCAAACAACATAACTGTTTCCTCAAAAACTTTTCTTACAAATTTCTGGTTCTTATAATTCCAATCTAACACTGACAGGTGTGGCCAGAACACTCTTCTGAGGACAAGGAAAAAAAGCTGCATGTCCCGGCCCCTGACCTGACCTGACCTGACCAAAGAAAAAGCCACCAAAAGCTGTCCACTCACTTCCTTCCTTTCTCTCTTCTTTCCTTCCTCTGGACACTCTGTTGACAGGGAAAACAGTTAGGAAGAAAAAATAAAAGAAAATAAGAGTCAACACACACACACACACACACACACACACACACAAACAAACACACAAGAAGAGGAAGTCTGTGAAAGTCAGTCAGGCTCTTGTGGTGCCTGCAGGCACTACATCTACCAACACAGATGCAGTAACACCTCCTGACCCAGTACGAGCACCACAAATAAACAAAGAAGAAGAAAGCGATGATGAACGGTAGAATTCATCTAATAACAAGAACAATTTGAAGAACACAGCACAGCGAGGCGACAGTGTGAAGAACAAACCATTATGGAAACACACAGGAAGTAAAAAGGGGCATCTCAGGCCACCACACAGCTCTGCCGGAAACCACCCACTTCACCCAACGACAGCACCACGCTAAAGGACGAGAATCATGTAAACCCAAGCCATGTAGAATACTCAGGAATATTCACTCTTATGTACTTATGAGGATGTAACCATATCATAGAGTGCACCCTCAGTGCCTTATGTGTAAAGTCAACGGTTATGACGCAGTAACGACGTACAGTGACGTAGGCAACCGCCCATATAAGGGGGTTCCTGTTGGATGTACGAGATGTTTTCTGCCTGCGCCCGCACCAGCGAGGAGAACCTCTGTCAGTTATTGACTCACTCAGTAAACGGGAGCACACACGCCCTGCATTTCCTTAGCCAGACATCTTACATGGCACAGTGAACGGAAGTCTGGACCTACTAACTGACCACTCCTCCCCGGCCGTCACCAGCCTCCGCTCCAGAGAAGTGCGAGCTGGAGATGTCGCCAGCCGCCTTTAAGTCACGGAGGAGGTCCATGGAGTGCTGGCTGCTTCTGTGCAGGTGGCTGCCACAGGAGGCAGTGCAACACGTCAGGCTCCAATGCGTCCCTGCCCTGCATTGGGCCCTGGACGCACGCTTCACTATGGACCGGTGGAGCACCCTGACTCCACCCACGGCCTTGGACGCCATCGGCAAGCTCGTCCTTCGGCCATATACACAGGCAGTGCAGTGGGCAGAGTTCTTTGGAGCGAGGCAGGAGCAGGAGTGTGTCAGTGAGTACATAACCAAGTGCACACAGAAAGTGACAGACTGTGCCTTTAAGTGCCAACAGCGTAGCACAGAGTGGTTGGAGTACTTGTCGCTTCGAAAGTTAATGTGAGTCCTCCGTGACGTGACACTGAGGCAACAAGTGTACCAGGCGTGTGACTCAATCGGCAGTGTCGACGCCCTGAGGGCCATGTGTTGTGCTCACGAGGCCGCCCGTCGCGACACCACAGGTGGTGGAGGGAGGCTGCTCGTGCGGCTGGCACCGCGCAAAGCGAGGAGACCGAGTGCGAGGAAGAGTAGCTGTAATTTGAACTGAGCTATAAGATTAACAGTATTTATAACTGTTGGTGGAATTGAGGTTTTAAATCTAATAATTGTAATTCAGCTTAAGAGTTGTAAAAAGTAAACTAACTCATGTAAACAATATTCTCATGAGTAAATACACTCATCATATATATAAGGAAAAAAGTGCCCACCACCTCAGACAATTTGGTGGAAGACACTTAAAAATCCCTCCCTGACACTTACCCTGACGGTGGTATACAATATACATATTAGCGACGTTTCACAGGAGGTTTAATACATTATGTTAGTATCTTAATACTAACTAACAGCTTACAGAATATTGAAAACTTCTGAAAAAAAACCCGAAAAGTTTTATAACAGCCAATGTATTCTGGCAGAGACACAGGTCAGTCAGGTGTCATGTTAGGTCTTGTTCATTAGGTTAGGTTAGAATTAAATAACACTAAACTTCCTAGCGATCCGATCACACCTCGGACAATGTATTGCATCAGCGGCACACGTTAGGTTTTATGAGGTAATAATTCTTGCTTTAAACAGAACCAGCTCATGGGTAATATAAAACTTTTCACATTTTTTTCAGAAGTTTTCAATATTCTGTAAGCTGTTAGTAAAATTTCCATGGCCCTTTCTTCCTTAAAGGTACATGGTGTTCTCTTCTAACTATTTCCTGCCGGCACGTTGCCGGAGGGAGAGGTGGGTGGGGAGGAGCCTTCATCTTTTCTGTCCTGTCCTACCACACGTAGATGACTAGTAGTAGCGGTAGTAAACAGACATCCTCGCCATTGACCGATAGGTCTTCTGGTGTCTGTTCTTCCTATGTATTCCTATGTAAGTAGTACCAAGGAATCAAGGCACAAATGGAACAAGAGAAATTTTCAGAGTAAATTCTCAGACGGGGTTAGATTAGGTTAGTTTTCTTTTTTCACGGTAAAGCCACAAATCTGGCCCGTCACTGCTACACGGTAAAGCCACAAATCTGGCCCGTCACTGCTACCGGGTTAGTATTAAATGAAGCAGTTCAAGGGTAACTATGCATGAACACAACAAAGCCCACACAGCTATGGGCTTGTGTAACCATCAACAGTGGTATGCATTTCTTACCAATGTATGCCGGGAGGTCATGACGCAGGGCAGGGCGGGTCATCTCAGGCATGGAAGAGTCGGTCATTTAGGGGTTTCTGGAAACTATAACCTTATAAATAATAACAGGCATCATATATTTATCAGAAATGAACAGTCAGTGTCTCAAAATTGGTATGCAAAGCTAATATGCTACCTAACTCCTACTCCCAAGGTTAGGTTAGAATTGTTTTGAATCTTACAGTAAAGGGATGTATATGTATGTATGTACATAGCTGGGCACGATAACAGAAAACCTTATTCCCGATAACCGATAACTGATAATGAAAAACCTTAACGGCGATAACCGATATTCGTTAACTAGAGACACAAATATATGCGATAACTGATAACCGATACCCGATATAAATCCACAATTCTGATACTAGCTAGCGACAAGTCCAATAGGCGAAAACGATACTATATTGATATTTCAGATAGAACAACATTGATGAATTCAAATTTTCATTATCTGTAATTTAGGAAACTTACAAAACCTTAAAACCACACGTTGACACGTACATATGGACGGTAGTACTAGAAATGCCTGAACCGGTGTTGTGTTATTTGGCGTCCCCACCGTCAAAAATTGTTTACAAACACTGGTCTCTCGTGAACGGTGCATGCTCAGACCAGCAAGCGTAGACCTGTACAGTCTCACAAAGCTTTTAAACCACAATTAAGAGTTGCTGGAAGGCTGAATCAGACATATAGTACAACTACCACCATCCACGCTGTTTCTAGAATGACACTCTGTACGAGTTGTATTTATATGTACAGAGTGTACGTCATTCTAGAAACAGCAAGGATGGTGGTACTGTATGTTTGATTCAGCTTTCCAGCAACTCTTATTGTGTTAAAAAAGCATTGTGAGACTGTACAAATCTATAATGGTCTGAGCATGCAGTTCATGAGAGACCAGTGTTGGTCAAAAAGGCCAGCTGTTGACGATGGGACACCAAATAACACAACACCGGGTGCCTTCAATACCATGACATGCTCACCAACGAATATGGAATATCAAATTTGAGGCAGTGAATAATCATTTTTGGGGCAAAGTTAAATGATTTTTCTCTATGATATATTGATTTTTGATTAGCATAAAAAAAATAACCTAGTGTATTAATTTTCATGACCTAAGTATGAAATCTCATCACCGAAGATATTTCATACCCCAAAGTTTTTTCATACAACACCGGGCCATGCATGCGCAGTAAGGAGACAACGTTTTTTTTCTGAGAGGCGGAAAAAAAGTAGCAATTATCGCTAGTTTGGTTACAAAAGTAACGAAGATACCGATATATATTTAAATAAGTAGCGGATGGTCCATAATCCGATTTTGTTATCAGCGATAAAGTATCGCGATAACGCCCAGCTATGGTCAAAGGTATATATAACAACACACCCCACATAGCTATGGACTGCAATATCCATTAACAGCAGGCATTTCTTACCATTTATGCCAGGAAGGTGGGGGCGGGGCGAGGCGTTAACGGGGCATCTCAAGCATGTAGTGGTTTCTGTAAAATACAAGGAATTACCAGACCCAAACCACTATTACGCCAGCCCACTACACACCACAAAAAATGTCCACATATGCAAACTACCCCCCCCCCCCCCAACCCAGCAGGGGGGCTCGTGGTGCAGTGGTTAGCACACTCGGCTCACAAACGAGAGAGAGCCTGAGCGATTCCGACAGCCTTCCACGCCCATGCATACGTGGATACATGAGATTAGTGCAGGAAAGATGTATTTTAGCCGTGAAAAAAAAAATGTTACGGGTTAGGTTTCTGCCCAAGCCCGCCACGAAAAATATATATCCTTATCTTCTCAAAAAGGAAGACACTTAAGATCACGCCCATAAGCCCACGACAGCCTTCCACGCCCGTGCACACGTGGATATATGAGATTAGTGCAGGAAAGATGTATTTTAGCCGTGAAAAAAAAAAATGTTACGGGTTAGGTTTCTGCCCAAGCCCGCCACGAAAAATATATATCCTTATTTTCTCAAAAAGGAAGCAACTTAAGATCACGCCCGTACGCCCATGTCAGCCTTCCACGCCCGTGCACACGTGGATATATGAGACTAGTGCAGGAAAGATGTATTTTAGCCGTGAAAACGAAAAAATATGTTACGGGCTAGGTTACTGTCCCAGCCCGCCACGAAAAATATATATCCTTATTTTCTCAAAAAGGAAGACACTTAAGATCACGCCCGTACACCCACGTCAGCCTTCCACGCCCGTGCACACGTGGATATATGAGACTAGTGCAGGAAAGATGTATTTTAGCCGTGAAGACGAAAATTTTGTTACGAGGTGAATGTCAAACTGCCCCGCCCCGCCCCGCCCCGCCCGCCGAGAACATTTGAGCTTGTTTTCTGCAATATTACATCATCTACGCTAACGCCAGTGTAGGCAAGCCTTTCCCCATCGACAGTGAATGCGTGGGGCGTTGTGGCGACTCTTGCAAACGATAATTAGTGACACAACGTAAGAAAAACTGTCTGTACGGGGCTGGGCTCAGTTCCGGCGGCCCCCGATGACGCGGGTGTTAGAATCGCTCCTAACGGGGTAACTAACGCTGGCACACCTGACCTGGCACCTCACACACCTGCCGGCACACCTCTAAATTATGTTGTAATAGTCCACGCCCCCCAGTGGTCAGTATTTAGGCCACATTACCTGATATTGCACGAGGCAGGCTCAAGCCTTTCTTCCATAATTAAGCAAACGTTCGTGTTTTTTCCAAGTCAATGAAAAAATGCATAAACGTCCCTTATTTCTAAACGTACACCAATTCTGATACACCACTGGAATACAACAGAATAGACAACAGAATACATTAAAATACAACAGAATACAACAAAAAACAACGGAATAGAACATAATACATTAAAATACAACAGAATACAACAGAATACAACAAAAAACAACGGAATAGAACATAATACATTAAAATACAACAGAATACAACAGAATACAACAAAAAACAACGGAATAGAACATAATACATTAAAATACAACAGAATACAACAGAATAGAACAGAAAACAGCAGGAAACAACAGAAAACAACAGAAAAAACGGGAAACAACAGAAAAACAACAAGAAACAACAGGAAACAACAGAAAAACAATGGAATAAAACAGAATACATTAAAATACAACAGAATACAACAGAATAGAACAGAAAACAACAGAAAACAACAGGAAACAACAGAGAACAACAGAAAACAACAGCAGAAATAACAGAAAACAACAGAAAACAACAGAAAACAAAACAGAAAAACAACAGGAAAACAATGTAAAACAACAGAAAACAACAGAAAACAAAACAGAAAAACAACAGGAAAACAATGTAAAACAACAGAAAACAAAACAGAAAAACAATGTAAAACAACAGAAAAACAACAGAAAAATAACGGAAAACAACAGAAAAACAACAGAAAAATAACGGAAAACAACAGAAAAACAACAGAAAGCAAAAGAAAAACAACACAAAACAAAAGAAAACAACCGAAAACAACAGAAAAACAACAGAAAATAACAGAAAAACAACATAAAACAAAAGAAAACAACAGAAAAACAACAGAAAGCAAAAGAAAAACAACAGAAAACATAAGAAAACAACAGAAAAACAAAGAGAATACAACAGAATAAAAGAGAATACAACAGAATACAACAGAATAAAAGATAATACAACAGAATACAACAGAATAAAAGAGAATACAACAGAAAAAAAGATAATACAACAGAATACAACAGAATAAAAGAGAATACAACAGAATACAACAGAATACAACAGAATAAAAGAGAATACAACAGAATACAACAGAATAAAAGAGAATACAACAGAATACAACAGAATAAAAGAGAATACAACAGAATACAACAGAATACAACAGAATAAAAGATAATACAACAGAATACAACAGAATACAACAGAATAAAAGAGAATACAACAGAATACAACAGAATAAAAGATAATACAACAGAATACAACAGAATAAAAGATAATACAACAGAATACAACAGAATAAAAGATAATACAACAGAATACAACAGAATAAAAGAGAATACAACAGAATACAACAGAATACAACAGAATAAAAGATAATACAACAGAATACAACAGAATAAAAGAGAATACAACAGAATACAACAGAATAAAAGAGAATACAACAGAATAAAAGAGAATACAACAGAATACAACAGAATAAAAGAGAATACAACAGAATACAACAGAATAAAAGAGAATACAACAGAATAAAAGAGAATACAACAGAATAAAAGAGAATACAACAGAATAAAAGAGAATACAACAGAATACAACAGAATAAAAGAGAATACAACAGAATACAACAGAATAAAAGAGAATACAACAGAATACAACAGAATAAAAGAGAATACAACAGAATACAACAGAATAAAAGAGAATAAAACAGAATACAACAGAATACAACAGAATAAAAGAGAATACAACAGAATACAACAGAATAAAAGAGAATACAACAGAATACAACAGAATAAAAGAGAATACAACAGAATACAACAGAATAAAAGCGAATACAACAGAATACAACAGAATAAAAGAGAATACAACAGAATACAACAGAATAAAAGAGAATACAACAGAATACAACAGAATAAAAGAGAATACAACAGAATACAACAGAATAAAAGAGAATACAACAGAATACAACAGAATAAAAGAGAATACAACAGAATACAACACAATAAAAGAGAATACAACAGAATACAACAGAATACAACAGAATAAAAGAGAATACAACAGAATAAAAGAGAATACAACAGAATACAACAGAATAAAAGAGAATACAACAGAATACAACAGAATAAAAGATAATACAACAGAATACAACAGAATAAAAGATAATACAACAGAATACAACAGAATAAAAGATAATACAACAGAATACAACAGAATAAAAGAGAATACAACAGAATACAACAGAATAAAAGAGAATACAACAGAATAAAAGAGAATACAACAGAATACAACAGAATAAAAGAGAATACTACAGAATACAACAGAATAAAAGATAATACAACAGAATACAACAGAATACAACAGAATAAAAGATAATACAACAGAATAAAAGATAATACAACAGAATACAACAGAATACAACAGAATAAAAGATAATACAACAGAATACAACAGAATACAACAGAATAAAAGATAATACAACAGAATACAACAGAATAAAAGAGAATACAACAGAATACAACAGAATAAAAGAGAATACAACAGAATACAACAGAATAAAAGAGAATACAACAGAATACAACAGAATAAAAGAGAATACAACAGAATACAACAGAATAAAAGAGAATACAACAGAATACAACAGAATAAAAGAGAATACAACAGAATACAACAGAATAAAAGAGAATACAACAGAATACAACAGAATAAAACAGAATAAAAGAGAATACAACAGATTACAACAGAATAAAAGAGAATACAACAGCATACAACAGAATAAAACAGAATAAAAGAGAATACAACAGAATACAACAGAATAAAAGAGAATACAACAGAACAAAACAGAATACAACAGAATAAAAGAGAATACAACAGAATACAACAGAATAAAAGAGAATACAACAGAATACAACAGAATAAAAGAGAATAAAACAGAATACAACAGAATAAAACAGAATAAAAGAGAATACAACAGAATACAACAGAATAAAAGAGAATACAACAGAATAAAAGAGAATACAACAGAATAAAAGAGAATACAACAGAATACAACAGAATAAAAGATAATACAACAGAATACAACAGAATAAAAGATAATACAACAGAATACAACAGAATAAAAGAGAATACAACAGAATACAACAGAATAAAAGAGAATACAACAGAATACAACAGAATAAAAGAGAATGCAACAGAATACAACAGAATAAAAGAGAATACAACAGAATACAACAGAATAAAAGAGAATACAACAAATACAACAGAATAAAAGAGATTACAACAGAATACAACAGAATAAAAGATAATACAACAGAATACAACAGAATACAACAGAATAAAAGAGAATACAACAGAATAAAAGAGAATACAACAGAATACAACAGAATAAAAGAGAATACAACAGAATAAAAGAGAATACAACAGAATACAACAGAATAAAAGATAATACAACAGAATACAACAGAATAAAAGAGAATACAACAGAATAAAAGATAATACAACAGAATACAACAGAATAAAAGAGAATACAACAGAATACAACAGAATACAACAGAATAAAAGAGAATACAACAGAATACAACAGAATAAAAGAGAATACAACAGAATACAACAGAATAAAAGATAATACAACAGAATACAACAGAATAAAAGATAATACAACAGAATACAACAGAATAAAAGAGAATACAACAGAATAAAAGATAATACAACAGAATACAACAGAATAAAAGATAATACAACAGAATACAACAGAATAAAAGATAATACAACAGAATACAACAGAATAAAAGATAATACAACAGAATACAACAGAATAAAAGAGAATACAATAGAATACAACAGAATAAAAGAGAATACAACAGAATACAACATAATAAAAGAGAATACAACAGAATAAAAGAGAATACAACAGAATACAACAGATTAAAAGAGAATACAACAGAATATAACAGAATAAAAGAGAATAAAACCGAATAAAAGAGAATACAACAGAATACAACAGAATAAAAGAGAATACAACAGAATAAAAGAGAATACAACAGAATACAACAGAATAAAAGAGAATACAACAGAATAAAAGAGAATACAACAGAATAAAAGAGAATACAACAGAATACAACAGAATAAAAGAGAATACAACAGAATAAAAGAGAATACAACAGAATAAAAGAGAATACAACAGAATACAACAGAATAAAAGAGAATACAACAGAATACAACAGAATAAAAGAGAATACAACAGAATAAAAGAGAATACAACAGAATACAACAGAATAAAAGATAATACAACAGAATACAACAGAATACAACAGAATAAAAGAGAATACAACAGAATACAACAGAATAAAAGAGAATACAACAGAATAAAAGAGAATACAACAGAATACAACAGAATAAAAGATAATACAACAGAATAAAAGAGAATACAACAGAATACAACAGAATAAAAGATAATACAACAGAATACAACAGAATACAACAGAATAAAAGATAATACAACAGAATACAACAGAATAAAAGAGAATACAACAGAATAAAAGAGAATACAACAGAATACAACAGAATACAACAGAATAAAAGATAATAAAACAGAATACAACAGAATAAAAGAGAATACAACAGAATACAACAGAATAAAAGAGAATACAACAGAATACAACAGAATAAAAGAGAATACAACAGAATACAACAGAATAAAAGAGAATACAACAGAATACAACAGAATAAAAGAGAATACAAAAGAATACAACAGAATAAAAGATAATACAACAGAATACAACAGAATACAACAGAATAAAAGATAATACAACAGAATACAACAGAATAAAAGATAATACAACAGAATACAACAGAATAAAAGAGAATACAACAGAATACAACAGAATAAAAGAGAATACAAAAGAATAAAAGAGAATACAACAGAATACAACAGAATAAAAGAGAATACAACAGAATAAAAGATAATACAACAGAATACAACAGAATAAAAGATAATACAAAAGAATAAAAGATAATACAACAGAATACAACAGAATACAACAGAATAAAAGATAATACAACATAATACAACAGAATAAAAGATAATACAACAGAATACAACAGAATAAAAGAGAATACAACAGAATACAACAGAATAAAAGAGAATACAACAGAATACAACAGAATAAAAGAGAATACAACAGAATACAACAGAATAAAAGAGAATACAACAGAATACAACAGAATACAACAGAATAAAAGAGAATACAACAGAATAAAAGAGAATACAACAGAATGCAACAGAATACAACAGAATAAAAGAGAATACAACAGAATACAACAGAATAAAAGAGAATACAACAGAATACAACAGAATAAAAGAGAATACAACAGAATACAACAGAATAAAAGAGAATACAACAGAATACAACAGAATAAAAGAGAATACAACAGAATAAAAGAGAATACAACAGAATAAAAGAGAATACAACAGAATACAACAGAATAAAAGAGAATACAACAGAATAAAAGAGAATACAACAGAATAAAAGAGAATACAACAGAATACAACAGAATAAAAGAGAATACAACAGAATAAAAGAGAATACAACAGAATAAAAGAGAATACAACAGAATAAAAGAGAATACAACAGAATAAAAGAGAATACAACAGAATACAACAGAATAAAAGAGAATACAACAGAATAAAAGAGTATACAACAGAATACAACAGAATAAAACAGAATACAACAGAATAAAAGAGAATACAACAGAATAGAACAGAATAAAAGAGAATACAACAGAATACAACAGAATAAAAGAGAATACAACAGAATACAACAGAATAAAAGAGAATACAACAGAATACAACAGAATAAAAGAGAATACAACAGAATACAACAGAATAAAAGATAATACAACAGAATAAAACAGAATAAAAGAGAATACAACAGAATACAACAGAATACAACAGAATAAAAGAGAATACAACAGAATACAACAGAATACAACAGAATAAAAGAGAATACAACAGAATACAACAGAATAAAAGAGAATACAACAGAATACAACAGAATAAAAGAGAATACAACAGAATACAACAGAATAAAAGAGAATACAACAGAATACAACAGAATAAAAGAGAATACAACAGAATAAAACAGAATAAAAGAGAATACAACAGAATACAACAGAATACAACAGAATACAACAGAATAAAAGAGAATACAACAGAATACAACAGAATAAAAGAGAATACAACAGAATACAACAGAATAAAAGAGAATACAACAGAATAAAAGAGAATACAACAGAATAAAAGAGAATACAACAGAATACAACAGAATAAAAGAGAATACAACAGAATAAAAGAGAATAAAAGAGAATACAACAGAATACAACAGAATAAAAGCGAATACAACAGAATACAACAGAATAAAACAGAATAAAAGAGAATACAACAGAATACAACAGAATAAAAGAGAATACAACAGAATACAACAGAATAAAAGATAATACAACAGAATACAACAGAATAAAAGAGAATACAACAGAATACAACAGAATAAAAGAGAATACAACAGAATACAACAGAATAAAAGAGAATACAACAGAATACAACAGAATACAACAGAAGAAAAGATAATACAACAGAATACAACAGAATAAAAGAGAATACAACAGAATACAACAGAATAAAAGAGAATACAACAGAATACAACAGAATAAAAGAGAATACAACAGAATACAACAGAATAAAAGAGAATACAACAGAATACAACAGAATAAAACAGAATACAACAGAATAAAAGAGAATACAACAGAATACAACAGAATACAACAGAATAAAAGAGAATACAACAGAATACAACAGAATAAAACAGAATACAACAGAATAAAAGAGAATACAACAGAATACAACAGAATAAAAGAGAATACAACAGAATACAACAGAATAAAAGAGAATACAACAGAATACAACAGAATACAACAGAATAAAAGAGAATACAACAGAATACAACAGAATAAAAGAGAATACAACAGAATACAACAGAATAAAAGAGAATACAACAGAATACAACAGAATACAACATAATAAAAGAGAATACAACAGAATACAACAGAATAAAAGAGAATACAACAGAATACAACAGAATAAAAGAGAATACAACAGAATACAACAGAATACAACAGAATAAAAGAGAATACAACAGAATACAACAGAATACAACAGAATAAAAGAGTCCAGCACATGATCTGGCCGTGGTGAACTTATACCACGAGTCTAGCACATGATCGGGTCATGGTGAATCCATATCACGAGTCTAGCACATGATCAGGCCGTGGTGAACACATCACGAGTCCAGCACATGATCAGGCCATGGTGAACTCATACCACGAGTCTAGCACATGATCGGGCCATGGTGAATCCATATCACGAGTCTAGTACATGATCAGGCCTTGGTGAATACATATCATGAGTCTAGCACATGATTAGGCCGTGGTAATTACGAATTACACCTACTCCCATTAGCCCCCCCCCATTACCGTTAACCCCCGCCCCTTTTAATTATCAGCACGCAATTTACTGACCCTATTTACCCCTTATTCGCCACCGAACATGACCTAATTACGATTTCCACCTACTCCCAATGGCCCCCCCCCCCATTACCATTAACCCCCGCCTTTTTTAATTATCACCACGCAATTTACTGACCCCATTTACCCATCATTCGACACCGAACATGACCTATTTTCGAGTTTCACTTGCACCCATTGGGCCCTCCATTACCATAAATCCCTCGCACCTTTAATTATCACCACGCAATTTACTGACCCCATTTACCCATTACTCGACACCGAACATGACCTAATTATGAATTCACATACTCCCATTAGCCCCATTACCATTAACCCCCGCCCGATTTAATTATCACCACGCAATTTACTGTCCCCATCTACCCATTATTCGACACCGAACATGACCAAATTGCGAATTCCACCTACTCCATTAGCCCCTCCATTACTATCAGCCCTGCCCCTCTGATTATCACCAAGCAATTTACTGACCCCATTTACCCATAATTCGACACCTCACATGACCCATTTTCGAGTTTCACGTACTCCATTAGCCCCCCTCCAGTAACGGTAGCCCCACCCCTTTAATTATCACCACGCAATTTACTGAACCCATTTACCCATAATTCGACACCAAACATGACCAAATTACGATTTCCACCTACTCCCAATGACCCCCCCATTACCATTAACCCCGCCCCTTTAATTATCACCACGCAATTTACTGACCCCATTATCCCATTATTAGACACCGAACATGAACAAATTTCGAGTTGCACCTACACCCAATGGTTCCCCCATTACCATTCACCCCCGCCCCCTCTGATTATCACCACGCAATTTACTGACCCCATTTACCCAGTATTTGACACCTCATGACCTATTTCCAAGTTTCACCTACTCCCATTAGCCCCCCAATTACCATCAACCCCGCCCCTTTAATTATCACCACGCAATTTACTGACCCCATTATTCCAGTATTTGACACCTCACATGATCCATTTTAGAGTTTCCCCTACACCCATTAGCCCCCTCCATTACCGTTAGCCCCCGCCCCCTTTAATTATCACCACGCAATTTACTGACCCCATTTACCCAGTCTTCGACATCGAACATGACCTAATTACGAATTCCACCTACTCCCATTAGCCTTCCACGCCCGTGCACACGTGGGTACATGAGACTAGTGCAGGAAAGATCTATTTTAGCCGTGAAAACGAAAACTATGTTACGGGCCAAGTATCTGCCCCAAGCCCGCCATGAAAAATATATATCCTTATTTTCTCACAAAGGAAGACACTTAAGATCACGCCCGTAGGCCACGTCAGGGGCTTCCACATGCCGGGCAAGCCATCCATCACGGACATCAGATCGTGGTATGGCTTCATAAACCAGCTCGCCCCCTTCCTCGCCACCGCGCCGATCATGAACGCCTTCCGGGAGTTACTGAAGAAACCAACCGGAAGACACGTGTACTGGGACGACCAGCTTCAGTAGAAATTCCGCCAAGCCCAGGACACTATATGCCAGCTGGCCAAGGACGGTCTGACGTATTACGATAAAACCCGCCCCACCGCTGCCATCACCGACTGGAGCCGAGAGGGCATCGGATTCATCATCCTCCAGCAGTACTGCAGTTGTGCATCGGCCTCCGCCCCATACTGCTGCTGACGTGACACTGAGGCAACAAGTGTACCAGGCGTGTGACTCAATCGGCAGTGTCGACGCCCTGAGGGCCATGTGTTGTGCTCACGAGGCCGCCCGTCGCGACACCACAGGTGGTGGAGGCCCGGGGCGGGAGGCTGCTCGTGCGGCTGGCACCGCGCAAAGTGAGGAGACCGAGTGCGAGGAAGAGTAGCTGTAATTTGAACTGAGCTATAAGATTAACAGTATTTATAACTGTTGGTGGAATTGAGGTTTTAAATCTAATAATTTTAATTCAGCTTAAGAGTTGTAAAAAGTAAACTAACTCATGTCAACAATATTCTCATGAGTAAATACACTCATCATATATATAGGAAAAAGTGCCCACCACCTCAGACAATTTGGTGGAAGACACTTAAAATCCCTCCCTGACACTTACCCTGACGGTGGTATACAATATACATATTAGCGACGTTTCACAGGAGGTTTAATACATTATGTTAGTATCTTAATGTAGTGACACGACTTGCCTGATGGGCGAGCCTCGCATAACCCACTTAGCCAGGGGGTTAAGTACCTCTTTGGCCGACTGGTAAAGGAGTAGCTCTCCCGTTACGCTGGTCGCGGGTTCGATCCCCGGCGCCGGCAAACCTTTCCTTGTCTGGATTAATTTCTCGTGTGTTTCGTTACACGCGGTTTGTCGTGTGGGAGTGTTGTGAAGAGAAAATTCTGGCATTTCATTAATACTAACTAACAGCTTACAGAATATTGAAAACTTCTGAAAAAAAAAAACGAAAAGTTTTATAACAGCCATTGTATTCTGGCAGAGACACAGGTCAGTCAGGTGTCATGTTAGGTCTTGTTCATTAGGTTAGGTTAGAATTAAATAACACTAAACTTCCTAGCGATCCGATCACACCTCGGACAATGTATTGCATCAGCGGCACACGTTAGGTTTTATGAGGTAATAATTCTTGCTTTAAACAGAACCAGCTCATGGGTAATATATATGACAACAATATTGCCCACCTAGCTGTGTGCTGGATAACCATTAACAGTACTATGCATTACTTACCAACTGACGCAGGGGCAGGTCGTGACATGCGAGGCGGGGCAGGGCGGGGTCAGGAGTGGACCTCCAGCATTGAAAAGTCACCCATTCAGCGCACGGTTTCTGTAAAATAGCAGCATCCCCATAATAAAGAGCATCATATACTGACCAAAGCAGAAATAAGTAGTACCAAGGAATCAAGGTACAAATGGAATACGAGAAATTTTCAGAGTAAATTCTCAGACGGGGTTAGATTAGGTTAGTTTTCTTTTTTTATTGACCCGGCGGTAGCAGCGAGGGATCATGTTTCGTAATGGTCCCTCTAAGCAAGAAAAATGAGAAAAAATCACCCCTCACACAGCTATGGGCTTGTGTAACCATCAACAGTGGTATGCATTTCTTACCAATGTATGCCGGGATTTCATGACGCAGGGCAGGGCGGGTCATCTCAGGCATGGAAGAGTCGGTCATTTAGGGGTTTCTGGAAACTATAACCTTATAAATAATAACAGGCATCATATATTTATCAGAAATGAACAGTCAGTGTCTCAAAATTGGTATGCAAAGCTAATATGCTACCTAACTCCTACTCCCAAGGTTAGGTTAGAATTGTTTTGAATCTTACAGTACAGGGATGCAAGTCAAGGGTATTTATAACAACACACCCCACATAGCTATGGACTGGAATATCCATTAACAGCAGGCATTTCTTACCAATTTATGCCAGGGGGCGGGCAGGCCAGGAAGGTGGGGCGGGGCGGGGCGGGTCGGGTCATCTCCGGCATGTAGTGGTTTCTGTAAAATACAAGGAATTACCAGACCTAAACCACTATTACACCAGCCCACTACACACCACAAAAAATGTCCACATATGCAAACTAACCGCCCCCCCCCCCCTCCCTACCCAGCAGGGGGCTTCGTGGTGCAGTGGTTAGCACACTCGGCTCACAAACGAGAGAGCCCGAGTTCGATTCCCACGACAGCCTTCCACGCCCGTGCATACGTGGATACATGAGATTAGTGCAGGAAAGATGTATTTTAGCCGTGAAAACGAAAAAATATGTTACGGGGTAGGTTACTGTCCCAGCCCGCCACGAAAAATATATATCCTTATTTTCTCAAAAAGGAAGACACTTAAGATCACGCCCGTACACCCACGTCAGCCTTCCACGCCCGTGCACACGTGGATATATGAGACCAGTGCAGGAAAGATGTATTTTAGCCGTGAAGACGAAAATTTTGTTACGAGGTGAATGTCAAACTGCCCCGCCCCGCCCCGCTCCGCCCGCCGAGAACATTTGAGCTTGTTTTCTGCAATATTACATCATCTACGCTAACGCCAGTGTAGGCAAGCCTTTCCCCATCGACAGTGAATGCGTGGGGCGTTGTGGCGACTCTTGCAAACGATAATTAGTGACACAACGTAAGAAAAACTGTCTGTACGGGGCTGGGCTCAGGTCCGGCGGCCCCCGATGACGCGGGTGTTAGAATCGCTCCTAACGGGGTAACTAACGCTGGCACACCTGACCTGGCACCTCACACACCTGCCGGCACACCTCTAAATTATGTTGTAATAGTCCACGCCCCCCAGTGGTCAGTATTTGGGCTACATTACCTGATATTGCACGAGGCAACTCGAAGCCGTTCGTCCATAGTTTAGCAAACGTTTGTGTTTTTTTCCAAGTCAATGATAAAAATGCATAAACGTTCCTTATTTCTAAACGTACAGCAATTCTGATACACCACTGGAATACAATAGAATAGACAACAGAATACATTAAAATACAACAGAATACAACAAAAAACAACGGAATAGAACAGAATACATTAAAATACAACAGAATACAACAGAATAGAACAGAAAACAACAGAAAAAACAACAGAAAACAACAGAAAAAACAACAGAAAACAACGGGAAACAACAGAAAAACAAAAGAAAACAAAAAACAACTGAAAACAACAGAAAAAACAGACAACATAAAAACAATAGAAAACAGCAGAAAACAACAGAAAAAACAGGAAACAACAGAAAAACTACAAAAAACAACAGAAAAATAACAGAAAACAACAGGAAAACAACAGAAAACAGAAAAACAAGAGAAACAACAGAAAACAAAAAACAACAGAAAAACTACAAAAAACAACAGAAAACAAAAAAACAACAGCAGCAAACAACAGAAAAACAACAGAAAACAACAGGAAAACAACGTAAAACAACAGAAAAACAAAAAACAACAGAAAACAACAGGAAAACAACGTAAAACAACAGAAAAACAAAAAAACAACAGAAACAACAGTAATACAACAGAAAACAACAGAGATACAACAGAAAACAGAAAACTACAAAAAAACAACAGAAAACAGAAAACTACAAAAAACAACAGAAAACAGCAGAAAAACAACGGAAAACAACAGAAACAACAGAAAAACAACAGAAAACAACAGAAAATGACAGGAAAAGAAAAGAACATGACCTTATTACAAATTCTACCTACTCCCATTAGCCCCCCATTACTATTAATCCCCGCCCCCTTTATTTATCACCACGCAATTTACTGACCCCATTTACCCATTATTCGACACCGAACATGAGCTAATTACGAATTTCACCTACTCCCATTAGCCCCACCCCCATTACCATCAACCCCCGCCCCCTCTGATTATCACCACGCAATTTACTGACCCCTTTAACCCAGTATTTGACACCTCAAATGACCTATTTTCGAGTTTTACCTACTCCCAATGGCCCCCCCCCATTACCATTATCCCCCGCCCCCTTTAATTATCACCACGCAATTTACTGACCCCATTTACCCATTATTCGACACCGAACATGAACAAATTACGAATTCCACCTACTCACAATGGCACTCCCCCCCCCCCATTACCATTCACCCCTTTCTCTCCACCTCCTCCTACCCCCCTCCCACCCTCACCACACTATTTACCACTACTATTAACCTAGTATTGAACACCCCACAACCCCTCCTTCTCTCTCCTACCCCCCCACTTCCTTTCCTCCACCCCTCCTCTTGATCCCTAACCCTTTTTCTCCACCTCCTCCTACCTCCCTACCACCCCCACCACACTATTTAGCACTACTATTAACCTAGTATTGAACACCCCACAACCCCTCCTTCTCTCCTACCCCCCACCTCCTTTCCTCCACCCTCCCTTGCTCCCTTTCCTTTCTCTCCACCTCCTCCTACCTCCTCCCACCCCCACACACTATTTACCACTACTATTCACCTAGTATTGAACACCCCACAACCCCTCCTTCTCTCCCACCCCACCTCCTTTCCTCCACCCTCCTCGCTCCCTTCCCCTTTCTCTCCACCTCCTTCTACCCCCCTCCCACCCCCGCCATACTATTTACCACTACTATTAACCTACTATTGAACACCATACAACCCCTCCTTCTCTCTCCTATCCCCCCACCTCCTTTCCTCCACCTCCCTCGCTCCTTCCCCTTTCTCTCCACCTACCCCTACCCCCTCCTGACCTCGCCACACTATTTACCACTACTATTAACCTACTATTGAACACCCCACAACCTCCTTCTCTCTCCTACCCCCACCACCTTTCCTCCACCCTCCCTTGCTCCTTCCCATTTCTCTCCACCTCCTCCTACCCCCTCCATCCCCGCCATACTATTTACCTCTACTATTAACCTACTATTGAACACCCCACAACCACTCCTTCTCTCTCCTACCCCCTCCTTTCCTCCACCCTCCTCTCGCTCCTTCCTTTCTCTCCACCTCCTCCTACCCATACTATTTACCACTACTATTAACCTAGTATTGAACACCCACAACCCCTCCTTCTCTCCTACCCCCCTCCTTTCCTCCACCCCTCCTCGCTCCCTTCCCCTTTCTCCACCTCCTCCTACCCCCTCCCACCCCGCCATACTATTTACCACTACTATTAACCTAGTATTGAACACCCCACAACCCTCCTTCTCTCCTACCCCACCTACTTTCCTCCACCCTCCTCTGCTCCTTCCCATTTCTCTCCACCTCCTACCCCTTTCACCCCACATACTATTTACCACTACTATTAACCTAGTATTGAACACCCCACAACCCTCCTTCTTTCTCCTACCCCCTCCTCTCGCTCCTTCCTTTCTCTCCACCTCCTCCTACCCCTCCCACCCCCTGCCATACTATTTACCACTACTATTAACCTAGTATTGAACACCCCACCACCCCTCCTTTTCTCTCTACCCCCCTCCTTTCCTCCACCCTCCCCTTGCTCCTTCCCTTTCTCTCCACCTCCTCCTACCCCCTCCCACCCCGCCATACTATTTACCACTACTATTAACCTAGTATTGAACACCCCACAACCTCCTTCTCTCTCCTACCCCCTCCTTTCTCCACCCTCCTTGCTCCCTTCCCTTTCTCTCCACCTCCTCCTACCCCCTCCCACCCCCACCATACTATTTACCACTACTATTAACCTACTATTGAACACCCCACAACCTCCTTCTCTCTCTACCCCCCCTCCTTTCCTCCACCCTCCTCTGCTCCTTCCCTTTCTCTCCACCTCCCCTACCCCCTCCCACCCCCGCCATACTATTTACCACTACTATTCACCTAGTATTGAACACCCCACAACCCCTCCTTCTCTCCTACCCCCTCCTCTCTCGCTCCTTCCCTTTCTCCACCTCCTCCTACCCCCCCTCCACCCCCGCCATACTATTTACCACTACTATTCACCTAGTACTGAGCACCCCACAACCCTCCTTCTCTCTCCTACCCCCCTTCCTTTCCTCCACCCCTCCTCTCCCTTCCCCTTTCTCTCCACCTCCTCCTACCCCCTCCCACCCCCTGCCATACTATTTACCACTACTATTAACCTAGTATTGAACACCCCACAACCTCCTTCTCTCTCCTACCCCCCTCCTTTCCTCCACCCTCCTCTCTCCCTTCCCTTTCTCTCACCTCCTCCTACCTCCCACCCCTGCCACACTATTTACCACTACTATTAACCTACTATTGAACACCCACAACCCCTCCTTCTCTCTCCCCCCCCCTCCATTCCTCCTACCCCCCCTTGCTCCCTTCCCTTTCTCTCCACCTCCTCCTACCCCCTCCCACCCCTGCCATACTATTTACCACTACTATTAACCTAGTATTGAACACCACAACCTCCTTCTCTCCAACCCCCATCCTTTCCTCCACCCTCCTCTCGCTCCCTTCCCCTTTCTCTCCACCTCCTCCTACCCCCCACCCCCTGCCATACTATTTACCACTACTATTCACCTAGTATTGAACACCCACAACCCCTCCTTCTCTCTCCTACCCCCACCCTCCTTCTCCACCCCCTCCTCTCGCTCCTTACCCTTTCTCTCCACCTCCTCCTACCCCCTCCCCACCCCTGCCATACTATTTACCACTACTATTAACCTACTATTGAACACCCACAACCCTCCTTCTCTCTACCTACCCCCCCCCTCCTTTTCCTCCACCCTCCTCTCGCTCCCTTCCCTTTCTCTCCACCTCCTCCTACCCCCTCCCACCCCCCGCCATACTATTTACCACTACTATTAACCTAGTATTGAACACCCCACAACCACTCCTTCTCTCTCCTACCCCCCTCCTTTCCTCCACCCCTCCTCTCGCTCCCTTCCCCTTTCTCTCCACCTCCTCCTACCCCCCTCCCACCCCCGCCATACTATTTACCACTACTATTCACCTAGTATTGAACACCCCACAACCCCTCCTTCTCTCTCCCCCCCCTCCTTTCCTCCACCCTCCTCTTGCCCCTTCCCTTTCTCTCCACCTCCTCCTACCCCCCTCCCACCCCCCGCCATACTATTTACCACTACTATTAACCTACTATTGAACACCCCACAACCCCTCCTTCTCTCTCCCTACCCCATCTTCCTTTCCTCCACCTCCCCTTGCTCCCTTCCCTTTCTCTCCACCTCCTCCCTACCCCCTCCCGACCCCACCACACTATTTACCACTACTATTAACCTAGTATTGAACACCCCACAACCCTCCTTCTCTCTACCCCCCTCCTTTCCTCCACCCCTCCTCTCGCTCCCTTCCCCTTTCTCTCCACCTCCTCCTACCCCCCTCCCACCACCCCCATACTATTTACCACTACTATTCACCTAGTATTGAACACCCCACAACCTCCTTCTCTCTCTACCCCCCCTCCTTTCCTCCACCCTCCTCTCGCTCCCTTACCCTTTCTCTCCACCTCCTCCTACCCCCTCCCACCCCCCGCCATACTATTTACCAATACTATTAACCTACTATTGAACACCCCACAACACCTCCTTCTCTCCTACCCCCACCTCCTTTCCGCCACCCCTCCTCTCGCTCCCTTCCCCTTTCTCTCCACCTCCTCCTACCCCCCTCCCACCCCTACCACACTATTTACCACTACTATTAACCTACTACTGAACACCCCACAACCCCTCCTTCTCTCCTACCCCACCTCCTTTCCTCCACCCTCCTCTCGCTCCCTTCCCTTTCTCTCCACCTCCTCCTACCCCCTCCCACCCCTGCCATACTATTTACCACTACTATTAACCTAGTATTGAACACCCCACACCCCTCCTTCTCTCTCTCCTACCCCCCACCTCCTTTCCTCCATCCCTCCTCTCGCTCCCTTCCCCTTTCTCTCCACCTCCTCCTACCCCTCTCCCACCCCCACCACACTATTTACCACTACTATTAACCTACTATTGAACACCCCCCAACCCCTCCTTCTCTCTCCTACCCCCTCCTTTCCTCCACCCCTCCCCTTGCTCCTTCCCTTTCTCTCCCTCCTCCTACCCCCCTCCCACCCCCACCACACTATTTACCACTACTATTAACCTACTACTGAACACCACACCACACCTCCTTCTATCTCCTACCCCCCCCCCCCTCCTTTCCTCCACCCCTCCCCTCGCTCCCTTCCCCTTTCTCTCCACCTCCTCCTACCCCCCTCCCACCCCTGCCACACTATTTAACACTACAATTAACCAACTATTGAACACCCCAACCCCTCCTTCTTCTCCTACCCCCACTTCCATTCCTCCACCCCTCCTCTCGCTCCTTCCCTTTCTCTCCACCTCCTCCTACCCCTCCCCCCGCCACACTATTTACCACTACTATTAACCTACTATTGAACACCCCACTGTGAAAGAATCCAAAACTATATGCTAAAGTTGGCTAGGATGCAAGAGTTTGAGGTTTATCTTGCAAATCTTTACTTATTTTACTAGAGAAAGGAAGATTTTTGTTTATATTCACTTTGTTACACCTTCCGAAAATGACCTCAGGAATCTATAGGAGTTTTCTAGGCCGTCAGATGCGTTCGTTCGTGAAGTATTGTAACATTTATTAAACAAGACAGCAAAGACGAGCAGGGTTTTGTGCATATATATATTTTGCTTCTTAGAATTTAAAGAAAAGAGGAGAAATCTGAGCGAGTTCTTTTATTTTTTTATTTTGCTGTCAGTTCATTCTTGACGTGATTTTTTTCTGCACTAATTTATGAATGGCAGCAACCTTAATTATAATGAAATATCTCCATCTAACACTCAAGTATAAACTGGAAAATATATATACACACTGACCAAAGCAGGAATAAGTATTTCTATGTTCTTATGTAAGGAAGTCATTTTCCCCCACAGCTTAGGTTACCAGTAGTGTAAGTTAAGGGTAGTAATTTCCTCTTATTTCTCTCTTTACTGTAAAATTTCCATGGCCCTTTCTTCCTTAAGGTACATGGTGTTCTCTTCTAACTACTTCCTGCCGGCACGTTGCCGGAGGGAGAGTGGGTGGAGGAGCCTTCATCTTTTCTGTCCTGTCCTACCACACGTAGATGACTAGTAGTAGCGGTAGTAAACAGACATCCTCGCCATAGACCGATAGGTCTTCTGGTGACTGTTCTTCCTATGTATTCCTATGTAAGTAGTACCAAGGAATCAAGGCACAAGAGAAATTTTTCAGAGTAAATTCTCAGACGG
>NW_026112366.1:0-144262 GCF_024679095.1 Eriocheir sinensis | reverse complement strand
TTATGGTGTCAAACAAAACTGGCTATCTCGTGTATGAGGTGAGCTATGGCATATAATAAAAAAAAACATGTCTCACTCGAGCATGCAAGATGTGGTCCGGCATGATTGTGTGCGAGAGAGCGGTGCAGCCAATCAGTTGCAACTTTACCATCCTTCCTAGGCGCCAGGAATCTAGCTTAAGTAAACTTGGTATAGTATTATTATTAATAATAATAATAATAATAATAATAATAATAATAATAATAATAATAATAATAATAATAATAACTAGACGCATAGCACTCGGAGAGTGCACACCTCCGCCAAAGATCGCCATGAAAAATGGTATGGGTATCAACTGTGATCCTATTCATCATATGGAAGCATTTGTTTCGAAATTTGATGATATTATATTTTTGGGGAAACTTTGACCTTGGGTGAACTTTTCAAGGTCAAGGTCAAAGGTCAAGGTCAAGGCCATGCAAGGTGCATCATATAGAAGAATTTGTTTCGAAATTTGATGAAATTCTATTTTTTTGGAACTTTGCCCTTGGGCAAACTTTTCGAGGTCAAGGTCAAAAGTAAAGGTCAAAGCCCTGCAAGTTGCATCTTTCCATGAGCTAAAATATGAACCTAGTCTGAAGTCTCTACGATGACGAGAACCGAAGTTATGGCCAATCTGTCGTTTTGTGCAACCTTGACCTTGACCTTTGACCTTTGACATCAAATATTTAATGGGTTCTATTCTGGATGGACACGAAGCTTCCCTGAAAAATTGGTTGAGATATCCGCAAAATTGTGCACAGGAGACTGTTAACGAACAAACAAATAAACAAATAAACATACTGACCGGATCGAAAATATAACCTCCTCCAACTTCGTTGGCGGAGGTAACAATAATAATAATGATAATAATAATAATAATAATAATAATAATAATAATAATAATAATAATAATAATAATAATAATAATAATAATAATAATAATAAAAGTAATAATAAATGATAATAATATTAGTGATCAATAATAATAGTGATGATGGTGATGATAATAGCAATAATAATAATAATAATAATAATAATAATAATAATAATAATAATTTAGTTACAATAATGACTCAGGATTTTTTTTTTCTAGATCATTTGGAATTACACCTATGTTTGTTTTCTTCTTGATTCCTTTGCGTGTCAGTCCTTTGATTTTGTGCTGTCATGCATTCTCTGTTTAGTTTACACGAGTCACGACATTTCCACTGAACCAGACTGACCTGTTTTAATTGGTTCCATAATCTCGTCTAGTCATTCATGGCCCTGTTCATTTGTGTTCCATCGGGTATAAAATTGCTCTTTTTTTATTACAAGGGCGACAAAAAGAGTACAAAAAAAGCCCAATAGTCGCCACTCTCAACATTTCTTGCGGGTTGAGTTGCCAGGTGCCAATCCATTTTTTATCCCAAATTTTCTGACACTAGCAGGGCATCACGGGGGACTATTAAATCCTTAGGGCTGTATTACAAGTCAAATCCGAGAAGTTTTGGGTCCCTACAGAGTTATTCTTCCCAAACTCTTTAGGGACCCGAAACTTCTTGGATTTGAATTGTAATACCACCCCGAAACCGAACGTACTCTGTAGGGACCCAAAACTTCCCAGATTCGACTTGTAATACAGCCCTGAAAGCGAATTCTGTAGGGACCCCAAACTTCTCGGGTTCAACTTGTAATACAACCCCGAAAGCGAACATTGTAGGGACCCAAAACTTCTCGGACTCGACTTGTAATACAGCCCCTCGGACTCGACTTGTAATACAGCCCCTCGGACTCGACTTGTAATACAGCCCCGAAACTGAACTCTGTAGGGACCCCAAACTTCTCCTATTCAACTTGTAATATGTCCTTAATGTTGAGTATAATGTTTTAAGAAAGATTTCGAAAGTTAGTCATGAAACCCACACAAAAGGGAAAAAAAAAAAGAGCATTAAACTTCGTCTGTAAGCTCTTCATTTTATTTCCTGCATTTCCGACCAGACGATTATGGCGCGGACTATAAAGGACAAAAAAAAGCATTAAACTTCATCCGTAAGTTCTTAATTTTATTTCCTGCATTTCTGACCAGACGATTATGGTTCGTACTATAACTTTCTGATTTAAAGAATCTGTCTTTTCTGGATTTCCAGAACTCGGACAATTGGAATTTTTGGATCTTTCATTTTATTTTATTTTATTTAATTTATTTACTTCTTTTTACAGTAAAGGAAATAACTCAAGGGCAAACATAGATAAAAAAAAGTCAGTTTGAATTTAGGGAATTTTGTTTGATATTGGTACTTGACAACCATGCCCCTCCCCCCACCACCACACATACACACACACAAAAAAGTTTCATTGGCCGTTTCATTACCAGAGCTGCGGACGACTGTGGTGGACTTCACGCAGCCGTATGTGCAGGAGGGAACAGCACTCATCTCTCGTGCACCTAAAGAGCAGGAGAAGTTATTGGCGGTCTTCTCACCCTTTTCTCTGGCGGTAAGCAGATGTTAACCCGGCAGCAGGGACGGGCCAAAGTTGTGGCTTTACCGTGTAGCAGCGACGGGCCAAATTTGTGCCATGATATAAACCCCCAAAAATAGATGATACATAATCTGATCACAAATGCTTTGATATGTATTATGAAATGGTTTGTGTGAGGGATGATTTTTTTCTCATTTTTCTCGCTTAGAGGAACCTTTAAGAAACATGATCCCCGCTGCTACCGGGCTAACTCATTTACTCTAAGGAGTCAAATGATCACCTGCACCATCATCATCATCATCATTATTGCCTGAGAGTTTTAAGAAGTTGAATCGTCACCTTCACCACCACCATCATCATCATCATCATCCCCCCTTCACTTTTGAAACATATCAAATCTACATCTGCACCAGCACTATCATCATCATTGTCATCATTATCATCATCACCATCATCGTTATCCCTCCTCATTCTAAATAGTCAAATCAATACCTGCACCAACACTACCATCATCATTGTCATCACTATCATCATCACCATCATCGTTATCCCTCCTCATTCTAAATAGTCAAATCAAAACCTGCACCAGCACTACCATCATCATCATCATCATCATCATCACCACAATTTCATCATTTTCACCATCACTCAAAAGTAACTGAACTGTGAACAAGTATTACTTCATTCCATTACAGATATCCTTAAAGAGCTTACTACTAGTATTAATAATATTGATCATTTACCTCAAAGCTAATAGATAAAAACTAAACAGTCCAAGGCTGCAAAGTGTCAGTGCGAGTCAGTGTGAGGTCATGTCTTTTCCCTCAATAGCTGTGGGCGGTGCTGTTCATGGTCACTCTACTGATGGGCATCCTGAGCTTCCTGTTGAGTCTTGGCCATGACTGCTGCACCACTGCCGTGCCTCCTCCCTGTACCACCCCTCCGAAGGCAGACCAGGATCAGCTTCCTGCCCTCTGCTCTGCTCAAGTAGTATCACTTTCAATATGCAAAACAATGAATGCATCATGTGACAGAAATATGGTTAGTAGTGTGGCAACTTGCTCATGTAAAAAGACATGTGATCGGACACAGATGCCGGAAAGAACACTATCCAAATATTGTTTCAACATCTTCCGTACTCTTGTGCTCCAAGGAAACTTGATGCCTGACTGCTCTTCACCCATCAGAGCATTTCTTTTTACGTGGTATGCCTTCTGCATCATATTATACGGTAAACAAAAGCTTTATAATATTTTTTTTGTGTGTATGTTTGTGTTTACCTAGCTGTATTTAACTATAGTCGGTTCCATAAGAGCTGGTGGGACTAATCTTTCAAGGATGGACTCGCAGACTTAGCGTCACTGCTTGGGTGATGGTATTGCGTGCTCATTGGCCAATCTTTAACTTGTTCTAACGTGCACAATATTGACTTTGCATTCCAGCCAAAACCCTCTTTGAACTGTAAGGTGACATATCGCACCGATAAAAACTAATGCAATAATATCTTTATTGATAAATATGTGCCTTTTGAACTATTATAAGTCTGAAATGACATTCATAACAAAACTGAGTTGAAACAACATGTAATCGGACAATATCCAGCTACGGAAGCGACTGTTTAGGCTAGACTTTTTTTATTAGGTACTTTTTGTGCTAGGGCTAGACTACAGTCTCCACAATGTCATTCGCTAACTCATTTATTGTAAGATTTCTTGGTATATATTTAGTCCTGGCTTAGTCATAATGTGTAGTGATGGTACGTAGCCATAACGTTAACACTGGCCTAAGGCAAGAACCTTCTCTTTTCTTTCATCATGCTATCATTAATCCTGCAATATGTTCCCATTATTTGTGGGCAATAAAGTAATAACAGCCATAAGGAAGAGTGATTATAAGAATAACCACATTTCTTTACCAATAGTGTTGATTTAAAGCGGTAACAGAGTGAGAGATAGTAGGGTATGTCATGGCAAACAGAATTTGCCGCAGGTTGGATCTAGTAAACAACAACCAATAAGTGGCGCAGAGACCGTCACCCAAGCAATGATGTCAAGTCCGTGATTTCATCCCTGAAGGATTAGCCCTGCCAGCTCTTGTTGAACCATCTACAGTAGTATAAACAAGGCAAGTATAGAGAAGGTATCGTCATACAGGCGGGAGGAAATCACTCGTTGGCAACTCCTATAGCCTTCACCCTTGGCCACGCCCCATCCTCGTTGTCTGCCCAAACCGACGGATTCACACACCTCACTCCCACCCTGTTTCCTGACCCCATCATTAATTTTTACGAAAACCTGAGACCACCATCATCTTCCTGAGAAAATTCTGCATCACATTAGCATAAAATTGTAACAATAATGTAAAATTACACATACGAAAATCAGAGTTAAGTGAACTATGGAGTACACATTTTCTTGCACTTATTTCCCTTCAACTCTTTAGTACTCAGCTGGTTTTCGTCGCATCACTTTTATAAGCCCAGATCCTAAATCTGCATGCTTTTCTGCTTCTGATGGTGTGTGGTACGTCCCGAGGTAAAAATATACAGAGGGTCAAAATCGCCTCCGATCATAAGCCGAGCTGTGACGGTGTTCATTCGCATCGGCATTTGTTTACTCAAGTCAGACTCGCCGCTCAGGAAGATGATGGTGGTCTCAGGTTTTCGTAAAAAAATAATGTTAGGGTCAGGAAACATGGTGGGAGCGAGGTGTGTGAAGTCGTCGGTTTGGGCAGACAACGAGGATGGGGCGAGGCTTAATTAGGCTCGAGGAAGGGGCGGAGCTTATCGAGACGCCAGCCAATCATCGTCCAGGATGAGATGCCGTGAACATTTCTCTCTATATTTTTCATTCACCGACAACTGCTTCATAAGGTATATAACAAAAAACCCACATCTTATTTTATTTTATTGTAGTAGCTTATAACATAAAAAACATCCGAGAGGTCCTAATAAAAAAGCTCATTTCAAAATTTGGTTCTTCACGTTATATGAGAGTGACGATACCTCTCTATACTTGCCTTGAGTATAAAGTGCCTGAGTCACACTCGTGGGGTCCTGTCTCTAAATCTATACTTATCCAGCTTTTCCATAAATTGAAGCACACTCTTTGCCTCTACCACTTCTTGAAACTCATTCCAAGTATGTATATTAACTGTCAGCCCCATTCCTCAAATCAAAATGCCATAAGCACGTAAATCACTCACCTTTGCTAACGCAGTAGTAAATTCATAATTAGACAGTAAGTATTTATATGAAAAACACTTCTAGGTCATAAATATAAAAGGATAAAATGAAAAACAATAACAAAAAAACTTCAGCACATGACCAATGTCTGTCACCGTTTCTCACTTTTCCGATGGCTTCACAATGTCTAATTTCACTTCCATTGTGATGGCTTTCCTTTCCTTTGAAGCGCTGCCATCAGAAGAGTCTGCCTTATGTTTGGGAGACATAATGAAGGCCAAAAGTCATTGAAAAAAGAACACAAACCAAAGAAAGCGAATCACAACAAAACAAAATGGCGTATAGCGGGAAATGAGCTTGCCTTCTTCCTCAGTCAAGCGCCACGTTGCAACGAATTGCTACACTGTGGTTGCAAGCTAGTTCACACATGAACTTAGTAATTATGACAAATGTCATTAGTCGAAACAGAGATTTTTTAGTGATTTATGGAGGTTGCATCGTAACTTTGAAACGTCGTAGGTCGAGGACCTCGTAACCCACGGACCTCCTGTACAGTAATGCCTCGGTTTACGAGTGCCTTACTTTATGAGTGTTTTGATTAACAAACAAAAGCAAATCACTAAAAATGCCTTATTTTACAAGCGGTGACTTGGTGTACGTGCATCCTATTTGTACAAGTCGAAGACGCGAGCGTGGGTTCCCTTTGTTCACCACGAGACAAGAGCACTCGGAGCAGAACACAGCGGGAATGGGGTCTTTAACTTGTATTTTTCACCTTTTGTTCTCCTATCATAAGATAGGAGTCGGTCACCTTTTTTACTCCCCTTACCGCCTTGAACATTCAACTTTATTACTTTCAAATTATCCAGTCTTTTGTTGTGCTAAGCTGGTGCTAATATAGTTATGGCTCTTTGTATTCCTTCAAGCTGTGCGCTTTATCCTGTACAGCACCCAGAGAACAGCTGCATACTCTAACCTTGATCGTGCCTTTGACACACACTTTCCTAACCTATTCCTCATCCCTATACAGCAGTGTTGCTTAATATGCCGATCGTACTGTGTGAATACCTATTAAACGAGGGGAGTCTTACAGAATGATTAAACCTTCACATCTGAGTTGAACCATGGGGTATTATTATATTTCCTACCATTGGGCAAGGCAGTTGTGGTCTGGGTGGTCCTAGGGGTGGAGGCTGAGGTGGTGTTCATGGGGGATTGGGTGCTGGCCACGTGACGTTGCTGGGTGTGACGCAGTTATTGTGTATGCTCCCAATATATTTATACATATACTTGTCTTTTTTTATACGTTTGTTTTGATATACACACCCAGTAACTCACTTTAGATCGTATTATTCTTTTTCCATCAGCCATGTACTCTGGCAGCCTCACCTCATACCTCACCAAGCCTATTCTTGAGAAGTCCATCAACTCCCTGCAGGACTTGATAGATGCAACCCGCAGAGGCTTTGTGCCTGCGGTGCAGCCCACCACTAATCAGGAAGGCCTTTTCAAAGTGAGTCCTTGGTTTGTCTTTGTATTTTCGTTTTTTGAGACTACAGACTCCCTGATGATACACCTGTACTTGTCAGGTCCTTTTATACCTGGTCAACTCATTATGGGATTTCAACAAGACTCTTCTAAAAAGAATCAGGTAGTGAATATTATATTGGATTTTTTTCTTGTGGCAGTACTGGTAATGTTTGAATTCCAGACCATAAAATACATTTGACCCTCAATTTAATGGAATAGCCAGTGAAAATGAAAAATATGTTTACATGATCAAAGAATAAAGACATTACATTTTTTCTCACCAGCAATGTGTAATTATCAACAGGAGTTTTAGGAAGGTAACCCCATAGAAAAAAGAGAGAATCCAGAGGTAATGGAAGCACACAAAAAGTAAACAGGTTCACAAAAATGTCAAGCAACTTGGTCCTTTGAGGTGCCACTGGAAAGGCAAACTCCCACGACTCATCGAGTCAAGGCGAGGCTGCCTGAGCACTGTGCTGTCAGGTGGGTTGCTGGGGTAGGTGGCACACTTAGTCCACCTCTGACGGGAGTGCTGTGTATGTGACGACCACCTTGATCATCCACCTGTTCCTACTCAGCCAGTCCTTCTAACCCCACAGCAGGTGGCGTGGGTGGAATACATTTGTGATACACAAGGGTGGTGAGCCTCGCATTCCATCATTACTCCACCACTTTAGAAACCACGGAAGTCTCGGGAAACAGTGAATTGTTTATGTAGTTATTGCACAGTATGACATTCTACATCAACACCACTGCACACTATATTCCATGTAGTATATACACCGTACTACATGAACACTCAGGAAAACAGTGAAATGTTTAGGTAATTATCACATAATATAACATATTGCCTCAACGCCACCACACGCAATGTTTCATGCAGTACATCGTACTGCATCAACACTGCAGGGGTTAAGAGTGAGATATTGTCAACACTGTCATAGTAAATCCATCCTTGATGACTGGATGAGAGTGAGACAGTTCCTACAATCTCATGGTCAAGCAGCACTTAGCAACCGAAACTTGTGTAACAATGCCTGCAAGTTGTTGGTTTTTGTTGTACATAATAATTAAACAACAGTAAGAGTACTACTTTTTTCTTTCTTTCAGAATGCTAATTCAGGAATTTTTCATGAACTGTGGGAGTTAATGGATCCAAAACGGAGCTTCCCAAAGTCTGGCCAGCAAGCCATGGAAAAGGTAGGCCAGGTATTGCAGGGACTCCTAGGGGCAAACTGGCTTGTTTTATATAGTCTTCATCCAGTGAAGTTATATAATGTTGGTTTTGTCTGATTAAAAAAAAAGTTAACTAAAGTGTGACGAGCTTTTGCATGTACTTTGCGTCATATATACAGTGGAGCCTCGGGTCGCGAATGCCTCTCATCTCGAACAAATCGGTTCACAAACAAATTTTCTGAACAAATAACGTCACGGGTGACAAACAGTGTCTCGAGCTACGAACATGCAAGCCGGCAACATTGTTTAGTATTGAGCTTCTCTTTTTTGTGGGAGTTAGGTGATGCAGACCCCTACAAATAGCAAATTTCCGCAAATGTTTGGTGCACCCCCCCAAAAAAAAGCCTCTCGACTCACAAAATAACACTGAGCAATTTTACGCAAACTGTACCTAATAAAGCATTTCCGGTACCTGACCACTAATGGGGAGCATACGCCTGGGGAGCATCGCTTCACTCACTTGCTGCCTCCACTCCCAACAGTCTTCCTGAGTAAGCTCCCAAGCAGTTGCCCTGTCCATCTCAAGTCATTCCCGTCAGGATCGGTCAACTTGTCCCAGCCTTGAGTTACGTGGGCATTCCCCTGGTCTCCTTCACTCAGGGTTGTCTCGTGCAGAAACAACCCTTTGAGCAGGATCAATCCATTACTTGAGAGCAGCATAAAATATCATAAGTAGCATTATTCATCAGATATATGTAGTACATACTATAAACTGTATGGTAATTTACATAAACCTCCTACAGACACAGTCACTGACATCTCACTGTTGGGTCCTCACCTCGAAGGACATGCAATTTTCTTTTTCAACTTTAGGTGCTTGAGTATATCATACTATGCAGATTTTTTAGTAATAAATTCTTCTTTCTATAAAAATCAGGTGATAAATATATGAAATGGGTATATAACATATTTGATCATAACTGCAAGCAGCCGTTCAGCTGTTAAATAAACAGGTCCTGTTGGCAATAGGGCTGGACAGCACCAGTACCAGTAGTGGTACAAACAGTCCTGGCTGTACAACACAGTAATGGGGCCAGATCACTAAGTACTAGTAACAGTGAGTATCACTGGTACAGTATTAAGTTTTCTCGATGCTGACAGGTCATCATGTACGCATGTGTAGGCATGTAGGTGCCTGTCAGTACCCACCGGTACCTGCACTGAACAGTCTGATACCATTACCGTGTTGTATATCTGGTACTGTTAGTACCAGTACTAGTACCAGTAATGGCAGTACTGACTACACAACACAGTGAGGGCACCACACTGCTCAGTACTGGCAACAGTGGGTGCCGCCGGTGCAGTATTTGGTATTGCAGTTATGATACGGTGCTTATACCCATTTCATATTTTTATCACTTGATCTTTATAGAAGTAGCATTCACTAGTGAATAATTCACATGGTTGGGTATGCTTAGCCAACTGAAGTTGAAAAGAGAGTGGCAGAGACTTTGGGGCGAGAACCCAACAGTTAAGTGAGATTTCAATGACTACGTATATATTTGTAATAAGTTTACATAAATTTCAGAACAGCTTATGGTACGTATAGCTGATGAATGATGCCACTTATGATACATTAAGCTGCTTTATTCATGTATACATCACCGTTTCATCAGGGACGGCCAAATAATCCGGGGGGACCATGAATATTTGAAGTAGTGCAGTGAAAATTCCCCTTGGGCCGCGTATGTGCATTTTGGGGGAAATCCATAAACATGCGAATGAGCAAATAGTGAATCCACGAGTATGGGGCGACAGGTGTACATTATCAGTCATAGCAGATGCCCCCCCCCCCCCCATAAAACCAGCGGTGTTCCTCAAGTCTGTATGGTCAATACAGAAGACATACTTGAGGCCATCTGTGAAATGTCCCCCCAACTCTGCAGGTGGACCTGACAACATTCCCACAGTCTTACTCAGGAACTGTAAAAATGATCTCTCACACCCACTATACATTCTCTTCCGTAAATCACTGGACACGGGGGAAATCCAAGATATCCTTAAAGAATTGATAATCACCCCCATCTTTAAATGGGCTCAAGAAGCCAGGCCAAGAACTACAGGCCAGTAGTCTTAACTTCTCACGTAACAAAGACGCTGGAAAGAATTGTGAGGAAGAGACTAGTGAATTACCTAGAGGATGGAAGGAGTGGAGTGTCTGGATAGAGAAAGATGGAAACTCTTCTGCTGTGGCCATCCCCTAGTGGGAGCTCCTAAGAGCAGGCGTCAAAGATGAATGAAATAGAAATAAACTAAACCTAGCACGGGTTTCACAAAGGGAGGTCATGCCTATTACAACTGCTAGAACATCATGAACACCTAATTAGCAAAGTGAAAGATGGGCAGAATGTGGACGTGGTCTATCTGGACTTTGCCATATCATTTGATAAGGTAGATCACGGATTACTCCTCCACAAAATGAAGGAATTGGGGATCCAAGAAAAATAGGAGTCTGGCTACACAGCTTCCTTAGTGGCAGAACCCAGTCGGTCAGTGTCAACAGTGCAACATCAAGTACTGCTGGAGTGAGGAGCGGAGTTCCCCAGGGCTCGATACTAGGACCTCTACTTTTCCTAATCATGATGGGGGATATAAACAAAAGTTACCCAGTCAAAAGTATCATCATTTGCAGATGACACCAGGATAAGCAGAGCAAAAACAACCCCAGATGTCAAAACCCTACAAGCTGATCTAAACAAACTAACCAACTGGGCTGTGGACAAAAACATGTTTTTCAACAAAGATAAATTTGAATTAATAAGATATGGGAAAAGTGCCCAACTCAAGACCTCACAGTACCAGGTGGAAGGTCGGGAAATTGCAGAGAAAAGCTCCCTACGAGACTTGGGGGTACTAGTCAGTAATGACTTTTCACCCACTGAGCACATTGACAACATCACAAGGACGGCCAGCAGGATGACCGGATGGGTACTCCGTACCTTCCAGACGAGGGAACCTGTACACCTCCTCCCGCTCTGGAAGTCCCTGGTACCTGGAAGTACCTGTGCCAGCTGTGGTCCCCTCACAAAATTTATGATGTCAAGCGACTGGAACAGACACAAAGGGTCTTCACAAAGAAGCTGAACTGTGTGAAAAATCTTAGCTGCTGAGACCGACTTAAGACTCTGCAACTCTACTCCCTCCAAAGACGAAAAGACGAAGGGAGAGATACTATATAATTTACACTTGGAAAATCATGGAGAAGCAAGTCCCAAACCCATTATCGCAAACTGAAGGAGGGATTAGAGGCCAGACACACCCCTGGTTTGGTTGCACCTGCTCCAGAACATCCATTGGAGCAGTCAGTCAACGTCTTAGGTCCATACATGCTGCCAGCTTTACCAACGAGGGACCAAGACTATTCAACTGCCTGCCGAGGGACACAATGGACACTTCTAACTGCAGCACGGAAACTTTCAAGAGAAAGTTGGACTTGTTCCTGCCGGGGACCCCTGATGAGCCCCCTATCCTACACGCGACTACTCCAAGGGGGGCAGAGAGTAACTCTCTCCCTGAGCAGCTGAGCCACACCAGGAGTGGAGCCCAGTGTAGAGGTGGTAGACTCCCAAGTCGACCATGGTGAACATCACCTAAACTACAACAAGACAAGACAAGACAAGTCGGGGTGGGGGGGTGGGGGGGTGGGGCAAAGTGGACAGTCAGTCAGCTGGAGACAACCAAGATGGCATTCCACACCAACAGCTCCCTCACAGTAGTCACCCAATAGCTCTTACAGGTGACCCTTTACTGGAAAGAGCAATCAGAGTTGAATAAAACATTCATAGAAGGTAAACAGATGCAGCAGAGGTGACAATGGCCACTCATATAACTATGACAAGTACTTTATTTACAAACACTGCACCCCCACCCTACCCCACCCCACCCCAGCCAACACAACCTTCCACATATTGTCTCGGCAGGGCATTAGGCCACTTCCGCCATCTTGCCACACCTTAGGTAACTATTGCTTAAAGTTGCACAAAATTACATCACTAACGGATCAACTGAACTGAGGGTGAGGTGAGGTGAGCACATGAGGACAGAGGCGAGGAAGGGTAGGAGGCACAGGAATGCTGCTTTATCTGCTTGCGGAGGGACATTTAAAGAGTATAGTATTTTATTTTTTAAAGTAAATTTTGACACGACCAATTCAACTTATGACCTGCCTGTCCGAACCAAACCCCGCCATAACTTGAGGATTACCTGAGTATATGTGATGCCTGAAAGATATTTTTTGGCAATCAATCAAAGAAAGTTTTGTCTTCTGCCAGTGGAAGATTAACCTGCACAACTTCCTTCCCTCAGGTGCTGACAGAGGACATTGTGTATATGAGTGGCGGCCTCAATCTGGAAATCCGGGCTTCCCAAAAAGGACGACAAAAATTTTACATTTCACGTGAAACTTTCTTGCCTCAGTTGTATGGTATCGCATGCTTCCGAGGTGCTCCCTTCAAAGAGAAATTCAGCATCATGTGAGTACCATATTCCCTAACGAGTCCAGCCACTCCTCCTGTTTCAAATTATTGAAACAAGATGGCACAGCCAGGCACTCTAACCACTACTCCATGACTGCATTAACTACTATCAAATACAAGATGATTTTCCAATTTTTGCTTCGTAAAAAAAATTACAAATAATGGTCACAGCGCCTATGCCTCACCGGCGTCTCACTCTTTCTTTTGCCGTCCATTAGACTGGGCAGAATGGTGGAGGCTGGGCTGGTAGCCAAGTGGGTGGAGGAGGAGGTGTACAACCTGAAGATCAGTGGGAAGCAACAGGAACAACAGCCAGGTGGAGAGGTGGACACTCGACCGCTCACCCTGGACCACCTTCAGGTACCGCCAGACCGACACATCACCACTTGCTGCCCTCTTCATTCCCTGACTATTGATTTAAATAACATAAGACAACCATTTTCTTATTTATTAAAGGAACTGGTATGAGTGATGGTAGAGAGGGTACGTGGGAGGGTGTGCCTGGGGGGGTTGTATGGATGGGGATGGATGAGAAGTATAGAGGCAGGAGTAAGGAAGGATGTGCTATTGTGATGTCTGAAAGAGTGTGGAATGGTGTGACTGATTATGGTTGGAAGGGATCAAGAATTGTGTGGGTGAAAGGAGAAGTAGGTTTAGTAAAGTATGCATGGGTGTGTATTTATGCACCAGTAAATGTGAAAAGTAAAAAAGGACTGAGGGACAGGGAAGTTTTTTGGGAGGAAATGAATGCATGTTTGAAGGGTTTTGAGAAAGAAAGGAAACTTATTATGTTGGGAGATATGAATGCTAAAGTGGGTGATGAATGTGTAATGGATGTGGTGGGAAAATGGGGGATACTTGGAAAGAATGAAAATGAAGAGTGCCTGGTGGATGTCTGTGCTGAGAGGGGAATGTTCCCAGCGAACACTTTCTTTCAGCACAAGAACATCCACCGATACACATGGAGGAGGGGGAAGATAATGAGCAGAAAGGATTGATTGATTATGTGGCAGTAGATGGAAGACTTAGAAAGGATATTTGTGATGCGAAGGTAGTAAGAGGAATGTTCAATGGCTCTGACCATCTTGCAGTGCCGGCAAGATTAAGGATGAGGAAAAAGTGGGTATTTGAAAAGAAAGGCGAAGTAAAAAAGGAAATATTAATGATAGAAATGTTACAGGAAAAAGATATAAAAGATGAGTATAAACGTGAAATGGTAGAGGCCTTGAGTGAAAAATGGGGAAGTGTAAAAGATAGTACAGATATTGAAAAAGTTTTTGGAACATTTAAAGAAGTAGTGTTAACTACAACAAAAAAAGTGTTAGGGATGAAAGTGGTGAGGGATGGAAAAAGAAAAGGAAATTCATGGTGGACAGAAGAGATAAGGAGGATAGTAAAAGAGAAAAGGGAACTTTTTGAGAAAACTCAAGAAAAAAATATGGCTGAGCAAGTATAAAGGGAAAGAAAAAAATGCAAAATGAAGTTAAAAAAAGCAATAAAAGAAAGTAAGAAGAGAGTTGATAAGACTTTGGAAAAAGACTGTGAAAAATATAAAGCGAACAGGAAATCATAATCGAGAGAAGTAAAAAACGGAAGAAATGCAGAAAATATCTCCCCAAGTAAAATAAAGGAAGTTATGGATGAGAATGGAAAAATGTTGAGAGACGGGGAAGCTGTGAAATAGAGATGAAGAGAATATTTAAAAAAAAAAGAAGTTTTGAGGATGGAGGTCCAGCAGCTGTAACAGCAGCAGTTTTGAGTAGAGGTAGAGGAGGAGTATGTATGTAACATGCCACACAGCCCCTTCCCCCCCATAGCCCCCATTGACATCACGACTAACGGAATACAGAAATTACTGGAAGGACTTGACACAACTAAGTCCACTGGCCCCGACAACATTCCCGCCTTCATCCTTAAATCCTTTGCCCCTATCCTTGCCCCCATCCTTCAGGCCATATTCACCCAGTCCCTATCATCCACCTCATTACCCTCTGACTGGCTTTTGGCAAACATTAATCCTTTATTCAAGACAGGTGACCGGACTGACCCTGCCAATTATCGCCCCATCTCACTAACATCGATTCCATGTAAAATTTTCAAACACATAATACACAAACACATAATGAATCACCTTGACGCAAACAACATCCTTACTGACTCACAACACGGCTTTCGACCTAAACGCTCATGTGAATCGCAACTCATTACTACATATCACGACATAACGAGGCTACTTGACCGACGTGACATTAAACAAGTTGACACTATTGTTTTAAATTTTGCCAAAGCCTTCGACAAAGTCCCGCACAAAAGACTGACGTTAAAATTGAAATACTACGCTATTTCAGGACCTATTCTTCACTGGATCACTGCATTTCTTACTAACAAGACTCAACGTGTTCTTCTTGAGGGATCTTCATCTGACACTGTCCCTGTTTCTTCAGGTGTCCCACAAGGCACCGTTCTAGGCCCCCTTCTTTTCCTCCTGTACATTAACGATCTTCCACTGTCAACGCCTAACTCTTCCACTAGACTATTTGCCGACGATAGCTTGCTATTAAGAGCAGTAAAGACTACCGACGACTGCAGACTACTACAAAATGACTTGGACGCCCTCGAGCGGTGGGAGCTCACCTGGCAGATGCACTTCTGACCAGACAAATGCAAACTATTAAGATTCACCAGAGCGCACAACCCCATCCATCACACTTACACTCTCCACAATTCAGATTTAGAATCAGTTCACACACACAAGTACCTTGGTATCCATCTCTCAACTATCTTGAAATTCAACACTCACATAGACCATATCAGTGCCACAGCCAACAGAACACTGGGGCTCCTGAGGAGGAATTTACATAACTGCACACCTGACATTAAACACATAGCTTATGACACACTTGTGAGACCAACACTGGAATACTGCTCCACGATGTGGGATCCTCACACACACAGAAACATTGATAGGTTAGAACGAATCAAAACCAAGGCGGCTAGGTTCATTACAAACAATTACAGTCGAACGCCTGGAGTCACAACACGGATAAAACAACAAATAAATATGGACCCTCTTCACATACGCAGACAAGCAAACAGACTTACACTTATGTACAAGATCACAAACACTCACATTGACATAGGAGTCTGCAAGAGGCCGGTAGACCTGTACGAGGCAGCTCCTCTGAACCTAAGCTCCCGTGTAGCTCCCGTGTATCTAACCCCCACCTAATATCGCTGTCCATGAATTTATCTAATCTATTTTTGAATGTGATAATTGTATTGGCACTCACCACATGACTGCTGAGCCTATTCCACTCATCCACCACCCTGTTTGTAAGCCAATTTTTCCCTATGTCCCTGTTGCATCTGAATTTATCCAGTTTAAACCCATTACTTTGTGTCCTACCCGGTTCTCTTACCAACAAAACCTTATGAATGTCTCCCTTATTAAAGCCCTTCATCCATTTATAGACCTCGATCATGTCTCCATGCACCCTTCACCTTTCTAGAGAATGCAAGTTTAACTGTTTGAGTCTTTCCTCGTATGGCAAGTTTCTCAACCCCTGAATCATCTTAGTCATCCTCCTCTGCACTGATTCTAACATTTCGATATCCATTCTATAGTAAGGTGACAGAACTGAACCGCATAGTCAAGATGAGGTCTAACTAATGCTAAATATAGTTTGAGGAAGACTTCGGCGTTCTGTTGCTTACGCTCGTTGAAATAAATCCCAGTACTCTATTTGCTCGATTTCTAGCTTGAATGCATTGTGACCTTGGACGGAGATCAGAGCTCACTAAGAGCCCTAAATCCCTCTCGCACCCAGACCTGCTGATGAGTGTCATTTAAGCAATAGTTATGAGAGGGGATGTTCCTACCTACACTCAGAATACTGCACTTCCCTACATTGAACTCCATCTGCCATTTATCCGCCCAGTCATACAATCTGTTTAGCTCACCCTGGAGAATACTAGCGTCCTGATCCGACTCAATTACTCTACCGATCTTGGTATCATCTGCAAGCTTACTGACATCACTACTAATTCCTGTATCTAAGTCATTGATATAAATAATAAACAAAAGTGGACATAATACCGAACCTTGTGGGACCCCACTCGTAACACATCCCCAGTCAGATCTTTTACCATCGATTTGCACTCTTTGCTTCCTATTGCTAATCCACGCCTTGACCCAGTTCAAAACTTTACCCTCTACTCCGTGAGCCTGTAATTTAAGCAACAGTCGTTGGTGAGGAACTTTGTCAAACGCTTTACTAAAATCAAGATAGATTACATCATAATTTTCATCTCTGTCTACCTCCTCAAATATTTTATTGTAGAATGACAAGAGATTGGTGAGGCATGACCTACCTTTCGTGAACCCATGCTGCGAGTCGTGAATTAAGCTATGTTTCTCTAAATGCTCCCGAATGTTCCTGGCTATTATGGACTCCAGCATCTTGCCTATAACCGATGTAAAGCTAATTGGGCGATAGTTTGAAGCAACTGACCTGTCCCCTTTTTGAAAATCGGCGTCACATTAGCTATTTTCCATAGGCTCGGCATATAGCCAGTATTTACCGACATCTTAAAGATGTTGGTTAGTGGGTCACTGAGTACATCACCTAATTCCTTTAATACCCTAGGAAATATCCCGTCAGGACCTGGCGACTTGTTCTTCTTAAGCTTATCTATCTCATCCTGAACTACTTGCCTGGTAATGATTATATCCCTCAATTTATCGCCATCCCCGCCCTCGTACACCTGAACCCTTTCCGGAAAAGTCGTTCGTTCCTCTTGTGTGAATTCTGAAAGGAAGTAGTCATTCAACAATGTGCTCATATTTTCGTAATTTTTTACTAGCTCCCCTGTGTTTATTTTCAACGGTCCAATTTTCTCCCGTGTTTTTGTTCTATACATCTGAAAGAAACCCTTAGGATTACTTTTCGCCTCATTTGCTACTTTGATCTCATAGTTCCTTTTTGCTATCCTGGTGTTTTTCTTAACTAATCTAGATAGTTCGACTTACCGGCCCCTGAGATGTGTTTCACCATTCTTTATTTTCTGAGAAATTCCCTTCTTTAACCCTATCTCGTGTTTTAGTCCACGAGTCATCCACTTAGGGTCATTGTTTTCTTTTCTAAGTGTTCGCTGTGGTATATGCTGTCTTTGCCCCTCTACTATTACTCTAACTAACATATTGTAAGACATTTCTACCTGGTTCTCCTGGCTCTCCAATCCGCAGTTCTGGCCTTCATGAATCCCTAAATTATCCCAGTTTACCCCTTCAAGATGTCTTCGAAGCCCCTCGTAATTTGCCCTTCTAAAATCTGGCACTAACACTGGGTTTGGTTCGCGGGTTACCGCCCAGTCTAAGATAAAACGAACCGTTCTGTGGTCACTATTTCCTAACTCTCCGCCCACCTCCAACTCACGTAGCAAGTTCCCATTATTGGTTAGAACTAAGTCTAATATGTTATCTCCTCTGGTAGGCTCAGTAACTACCTGCTTAAGGAAATTATCTTGTATAACTTCAAGAAAATCCTCGGCTTCCAGGTCACCCACTAGGTCTTCCCAGTCTATATTCCTATAATTAAAGTCCCCCATTACGCAGACATTTCTACTCATACTCGCCCTGCCAATCTCCTGTACTAATACACTCGTGTCCTGCCTGTTAAGGTTGGGTGGCGTGTACAGAACTCCTAGAGTTAGTTTTTCTTTCCCTTTGTAAACGTCCACCCAAACTGATTCTGAATCCATGTTAGTTTTGACTGAATTGTTAACTAAACAATATTTTTTTTTTTATTTTTTTTCAGAGAGACAGTTCAGGCACACAAAAAAAAAAAATAAAAAAAAAAAAAAAAGCCACTACTCTAAAAAAGAAAAAAGCCGAAAGAGAGGTCAGAAAGAGGGGAGGAGGGGTGGGAGAGATACTCCTCTTGAAAGAGTTTAAGTGAGTCTTAAACATATAGCGCAACTCCACCTCCCTTTCTGCCCCTTCTGTCTTTGTGAAACATCTGATAACCCGTTATTTCAAATTCTGATCTAAAATTTCTATTGGCAGTGTCTATCCATGTCTCAGTGATCGCTATTATGTCAAAATTTTCTGAACAAGCTTCACCGCTTAGTAAGTCTATCTTGCGTCTGAGGCTCCTGCTGTTAGTATAGAAGATTCTTAGCCCATCCTCTGTTACTCCCCTATAATTACTTCTAAGCTGCCTGGTTATATTATGAGCTAGATGTCCTCTCCCATTACTCCTCCCATTGCTCCCATTACTCCTCCCCCCCTCGCCTATACAAAAAAATCCCTCAGGGTGCCAAGTGCTCGCTCAAGGGAGTCTGAGAGAGCCTCGACACCCTTGAAAGTCAAGTGTATGATCAAACAACAGATAAACATGGAACATCTTCACATACGCAGAAAAGCACACAGACTTACACTTATGTACAAGATCACAAACACTCACATTGACATTGACCCACACACATACCTATACAACGCAAACAGTCAACGTACTCAACACACACACATCCACAAATACCAAACATATCACACTAACACTGACGCATACAAGCACTCATACTTTCCACACACCATCCGTGACTGGAACAGCCTCCCTCAACAGATTTTAGACTGCGGTACAGTAGACTCATTCAGTAAACAAATACATACTCACTTGTCACCACAACACACCAACACTAATAATTATAAAGTATACGAGACTTACCTCCGGTTAGTTGAAGTATGCTTGGAATTTTATGAGTCAAATCACCTCTGCCGTAGTGGAGATTTCACATGAGATATAGCTGCCGCTCACCAGCTGTCAGACTTTGTAGTAACGAACACCCACATGACACTAACTAACAAAAACTGATCATAAGTACATCAATTAAAAACAAAAGGGTGGGAAGTGGAGGGCATGTGAAATCTCCACTACGGCAGAGGTGATTTGACTCATAAAATTCCAAGCATACTTCAACTAACCCGAGATAAGTCTCGTATACTTTTTAATTTTACCTCGTCAAATAACCCTCTGCCACGTGGAGCATTCCACATGAGGCTTTAAAGCCATGTGGGTGTCATGCCTATACCAAATGACCCCACCTAAGGACTGTAGGAAGGGATCATAAAATTATGATGTCACAACTGTAATCTTCATTGAACATATAGGTGGATAGATCACATGATACATAATTGCCCTAACAGCATAACCTTTCCCCAACGTTGCATATAATGCATAATAACCAAACCCAAAATATAATTCACATATGCATAACCTTGCATAATGGCAGTGAGTCCCTGTCCATATCCACACTGTGTCCTAACCATATGGCATCCCAAAGTAAGTACAGAACAGTACCAAAAAAGTGTTACAGGAGCTACACGAGCACGGCCTCCTGAAACGGGTCCACTTCTGGCACAATGTGCTTGTCATAAAATTTTGCAAATGTACTTTCCTGTGTCCATCCTGCTTTAGACATAATAGAAGCAATAGGTACTGACATAGCCTTGGCCTTTGATACTGCCGCTGACCTAACACTTCCCGCTGTAAACTTGGTTGTGTCTACTCCCGACCTTTGAAGCATTGCCTTAACCCACCGGGCAATGGTGTCCTTAGTGACAGACTTGTGTGGCCTAACGTAGCTGAGGAGTAATCCATCATCATCTTGGGAAAGCCCCCGTCTGAGCTCCTCCGTTCTTGCTAGGTAATGCTGTAATGTAACACATACACATAAACTAGTGTCCCTGGAATAGGCTTGAAACTTAACTGAACGGACATTAAACGTGGGCCTGCACTGCTTAACGTTACCCCTTAACTGAACTGAAATAGAATCTTGTTCTATGCGAATGCCATTTTTAACCAAAAGATGTAAAGTTTGAACTCTTGCAGCTTGGGTCAGTGCCATTAACATAACAAGTTTAAATGTCAAATCCCTAAGGGTTAGTGTATGCAACGGGTACATAGATTTCAATTCCCTCAGAACTGGTTGAACGTCCCATGTTTCCGTGTATCTAGGTAAGGGTGGTCGCAAATTAAATACTCCTTTCATGAACCTGAGGACCAAGGGGTGATTACCCGCTCTGCAGCCATTCACCACAATGCCTAATGACGAGAGAGCACTTCTTGCCGTGTTGATGGTTTCATAACCCACATTCCTGTTAAAAGTTTCAGACAAAAAATTTATAATGTTTGAGACAGTGGGATTAGAGGGACTAACGTTCCATTTATCACAAAATTGTGTCCATCTCTTAAGGTGCGGTCGGTATTGTTTCTCGGTACCTGGTTTCCAAGAGGCCAAGATGATGTCTGTACCCGCCTCAGAAATTCCTCGTTCTCGCAAGTGCTCCCTGAAAGTAAGCACGCCATCAGTTGTGTGTGGCGCATGATCGGGTGCTCCTCCCCCGCTTTCTTCTGCGTAATGAGGCGAGGGTAATCGATGAGCATCCCGAGCAATGTGCCCATCCATGGTTGTGATAGCCACAGGGGAACAACCATCCACACTCTCGCTCCTTCTGCTTTCAACTTCTGCAGGCACCTAGCAATTAATGAAAATGGTGGAAATATGTAAGAGAGCTTGAAACTTGCCCAACTTAAGGAGAACGCATCCAAATGTGTTGCCCCCGGGTCTGGTTTCCAGGAGCAATAAGAAGGTACTTGCTTATTAAGCCTAGAAGCAAACAAGTCAATAACTGGTGTACCAAACACTTTACACAACTGTTGGAAAATACGTTCATCAAGTTTCCATTCATGCCTGTCGTTAACCAAGCGTGACGCCATGTCTGCCAGAGTGTTAACCTTACCTGGTATATGTGAACACGTGATCCAAGCATTTGAATTTAGGCACCATTCCCAGATTTTGGTAGCAATCTCATTGCAAATGATAGACTTTGTACCACCCATTTCATTCACATACGTCATTGCAGTGGTGTTATCACAGTAAACTTTAATGTGTTTTCCTGTAAGTACTGGTGTAAATCCTTGCAACACCAATAAAATAGCTTTAAGCTCCAAAGCATTAATGTGCAATAACTTTTCTGCTATAGACCAACTACCAGAAATAGACTGACGATTCACGTGGCCCCCCCAACCTGTGGTGGAAGCATCGGTGTAGATGTCAATGTCAGTGCCAGGACGAAAAATTTTCCTATCTTGTGTCGAGATGTTGTCGATCCACCATTGAAGGTCTGTTTTCATTCCTTCTGTAATTTTCATATAACTATTAAAGTTACCTTGTTCACACTGCAAAGCTGCAATTTTTTCTGCTTCTAATTGTCTATAATGCAGCTTGCCCAGCTCCACCGCTGGAAAGGCAGCTACCAAAAGACCTGTAACCCTAGCTACTTCTCTAATCTTATCTCTACTTTTGTTCCTAAGTTTCTCACATGCTTGAATGACTTTCAGAATCCTGCGTTCAGGTAAAGAAATGGTCATAGTATTAGTGTCAATAATGTTCCCCAAGTATTCACTGGACTGAGTGGGCGTCAACACCGACTTTTCTACAAAAACCAAGTCTCTGTAGTAATTCAATAGTATCAGTGACACAAGCAAGACATCCTGTCTTAGACTTGTTACAAATCAGAGTATCATCAATGAAACTGGTAATAAAGTAGCCCTTTCCTCTCAGTGCAGCAAAGACCGGTTTCATCAATTTGGTGAAAATTCTAGGACCTTCGGAAATACCATTGGGTAGACAAGTAAACTGGTAAATGTTGTCCTCCCACTTAAAACACAAAAAATTTTGTTGTTCTTCTGCAACCTGCACAGTATAATAAGCATGTCTGAGGTCTACTGAAGCTAGGTAGTCCCTTTCATTGACCAGTCTAATGGCTTGCTCAAAGTTCTCCATTTTAAAGTGCTTATATGGTATGTGTTTGTTAAGCTCTTTCAAACTGAGCACCATCCTATACCCACCATCTTTTTTCGGTCTCAAGAAAATGGGGGAAAGAATTTGCTCCTTCCTTCTCCGTGTATGAACAATAACATTGAGCTCCAAAAGTTTCCTGATCTCATCATTAATAATTGCCTGTTCTTTTAAATTAAACTTATACGTTAACTCACGTAAAAATAGATGCCCAATGTCATCAACATTAATGTTCAGGTGACAGTGCTGCACCATGTCCAAAATTACAGGGTCATTGGTAATTTTCTGCCACTCATGCAAAAAGTAGTGCAGCCTGCCTGCTACAAAATTTGTACTAACCTCACTTATTGTCGGGGCCTTTGGTGACCCCGACCTTTGGCGTTTTTTGTCTCTGCGTCCTCTGGCCCCCACGGAAACCCCACCTCTGCGGGGCGTAGGGCTGGAACCGCGCTGCATGGCTCCGAAACGTGGTTTTACCCCAGAAGCTTCTGGGCCTGCCACTGGCGGATTTCCACGGGAAAGGAGTCTTCTTGGTAGTGATCTTGTTTTTCAGTTTTTCAGTTTCCTCGATCTGCTTGGCTGATTGAGACACATCATCACCAAACAAAAACCGGGTCATAGGTACTTTGTCCGAACACAAATGGGCATATTTCTGGTTAATCTCACGCTTCATAACGAAGCGCCTCGCCAGGTTGGTCCTATGGTTAGCATGACCCAGCAGCGCCAAGGCACCATTAATCTTGCCTACTTCCTGCGCAACCACTGGGTTCCCAACATCCTGTGCCACCCATAGCAGCCACCTGCGGGTCAATATCCTCTGAGACACTGTCAAGGGACCCGAAAGCCTTGGCAGCCTGCAGCAAAACACTGCTGTCCGGAGAAAACTAGTTAACCTCCCCGTCCTCACTACTGGAGTCCACAAAGCTCGAAAAAGCAGCGGGCGAAACTGGTGGCTGTTGTCCTGAAGTGCTCGCCTGGAAATTCACTCGTTGAAGTTGTGGAGAAGGAGCCCTGTTAGCAGTCAGTTTTGCAACATCACCTTTCAAGCGTGCCAATTCGTCCAACACCACTTGCCAGGAAGGCACAGGCAAACCGTCCCGTGTAGGGGATGCCTGGGGCCGAGCATGTTCCATGCGCCGACGTGATTTGTTTACACTGTGGCGGCAACCTTGATCCGCCTGCCGCCTCGCCGGGGATTCACTGGAGCTACCACTACTAGCACGGGAAACTGCCCCTTTTTTTTTTTTTTTTTTACATTGCGGCCTATTGCGCCGGTAGGCTTCTTCCCGGTGGATCCTGATGGTCTGTCCAAGGCTTCTTTCCGGTGGGTCCTGATGGTCGGCCCAGCCCGTTCTGGCGCAGGCGAGTGTTTATAGTGGCGCCATCTTCCATTGGCTCATGCTGCCCTCCCGGAGCTCATCTTTGATCCTAGAATCTAGAGTCCGGGTTGATAGGTGGTCTTCTGGACAGCATGTGGGTAGTTTTAAGCCACTCGGCGGCGGCTGAAAAATCCCAGCTTGGTGGCACCGGGCGGGGATAGAACTCGCGTGCGTCCTCCTGAACACGGGGCCGTTACTCTGACCACTCAGCCACCGCCTCCCCAACTCCATCCTTAGAGATCTGGTGGTAATCCTTCTCCTATTCCTATAGCAGGGAACCTCAGGTGGAAGGGCAGCGCGGGTTGCTCCGAACCAGACATGGCTGCCGACCTGCACCAAAACAAGCCGAAAGCCTGTATAAGCCCACAAATTGTAGCAATTTGGCAAATTGGCAGGCCCATCCCATACCAATGCCCTATGGCAGGCCCAACCCATACCATAGATCCAACCTGAGTATAAGGCAATGTACCTGCGGGAGAATTGCCGAATCCGGTGAATCACACGCTGAACACGGTGAAGAAACGTCCGAACAGCACGAGAACGTACCAGCAACTGACAGCTGGTGAGCGGCAGCGATATCTCATGTGGAATGCTCCACGTGGCAGAGGGTGATTTGACGAGGTAAAATTACACTTGATTCACTTCCTTCCCCTGCACTCTCGGCTCCCCCGTCCCCCCGACAGCCAACACAAATATGCGTGTTATGTACCTATACAAGTGCCCTGCGCATTATTCGTACAGATCCATATCCAAATAAAGAAAAAAGTATAACATATGGAGAAGTAAATCTGGCAATAAAAAGATAAAAAAATGGAAAGGTAGCAGGAATTGGTGGAATCACAGCAGAAATGTTGAAGTGTGGAGGGTATGTAGTTTTTAAATTGATGGTCAAGATATGTTAAGTGGTATGGGAGGGGGGGGGGCAGCAGACTGGTCAAAAGCCATCACTGTCCCAGTTTACAAGGGGAAGGGCAGGAGAGGGGAGTGTGGGAGCTATAGAGGTATTAGTCTCCTGAGTATACCTGGGAAGGTATATGGAAAAATCATAATAGAGAGGGTGCACAGACTTACAGAAGAGAAAATCAGTGAAGAACAAGGAGGCTTCACGTATGGATCAGATATTTTCCTTCAGGATGGTAGTAGAGAGAATAATAGCAAAAGGAAAGAAACTATACGCTGCCTCCATGGACTTAGAAAAAACTTATGACAGAGTCGATTGGGTTGCCTTGTGGGATGTTTTAAAGATATATGGTGTGGGAGGAAAACTGCTTAGTGCAATAAAGTCTTTCTATGAGGATGCATCTGCATGTGTCAAAATTAGTGGAGAAACAAGTGAACATTTTGAGATAAAAGTGGGATTAAGGTAGCGGTGTGTCATGTCACCATGGTTGTTCAATATATATATATATATATATATATATATATATATATATATATATATATATATATATATATATATATATATATATATATATATATATATAAAAAAAATTTTACAACAAAGGAGGCAGCTCAAGGGCACACACAAAAAAAGAAAACAATAATAAAAAAAAACCCGCTACTCGCTGCTCCTAAAAAAGAAACAAAAGAGGTGGCCGAAAGCAAGATCAAACACGGGAGGAGAGGTGTCCTCATACCCTCCTCTTGAAAGAGTTCAAGTCGTAGGCAGGAGGAAATACAGATGAAGGAAGATTGTTCCAGAGTTTACCAGCGTGAGGGATGAAAGAGTGAAGATGCTGGTTAACTCTTGCATAAGGGATTTGGACAGTATAGGGATGAGCATGAGTAGAAAGTCGAGTGCAGCGGGGCCGCGGGAGGGGAGGGGGGCATGCAGTTAGCTAGTTCAGAAGAGCAGTCAGCGTGGAAATATCGAAATATCCTCATAGCCTTAGCCTCCACTCTGTCCAGAAGAGCTGTGTGAGTGGAGCCCCCCCACCACATGAGATGCATACTCCATACGAGGGCGGACAAGGCCCCTGTATATGGACAGCAACTGTGCAGGAGAGAAGAACTGGCGGAGACGGTACAGAACGCCCAGCCTCTAGGAAGCTGATTTAGTAAGAGATGAGATATGAAGTTTCCAGTTGAGATTTTGAGTTAAGGATAGACCGAGGATGTTTAGTGTTGAGGAAGGTGATAGCTGGGTGTTGTCAAAGAATAGGGGATAGTTGTTTGGAAGATTGTGTCGAGTGGATAGGTGGAGAAACTGTGTTTTTGAGGCGTTGAAGGACACCAGGTTCTTCTTGCCCCAATCGGAAATAATAGTAAGGTCTGAGGCTTAGCGTTCTGCAGCCTCCAGCCTTGAGTCGTTAAGTTCCTGTAGGGTGGGTCTTCTATTAAAAGAAGTTGAGTAATGCTGAGTGGAGTCATCGGCGTAGGAATGGATAGGACAGTTCGTTTTGGAAAGATCATCAATGAACAACAGAAAAAGAGTGGGAGATAGGACAGAACCCTGTGGGACACCACTGTTAATAGATTTAGGGGAAGAACAGTGACCGTCTACCACGGCAGAAATAGAACGGTCAGAAAGGAAACTGGAGATAAAGGTACAGAGAGAAGGATAGAAACCGTAGGAGGGTAGTTTGGAAAGCAAAGATTTGTGCCAGACCCTATCAAAAGCTTTTAATATGTCCAGCGCAATAGCAAAAGTTTCACCGAAACGGCTAAGAGAGGATGACCAAGAGTCAGTTAAGAAGGCTAGGAGATCACCAGTAGAACGCCCCTTGCGGAACCCATACTGGCGATCTGATAGAAGGTCAGAAGTGGAAAGGTGCTTTTGAACCTTCCGGTTAAGGATTGATTCAAAAGCTTTAGATAGACAAGAAAGTAAAGCAATAGGACGGTAGTTTGAGGGATTGGAGCGGTCACCCTTAGGCACAGGCTGTATGAAGGCATACTTCCAGCAAGAAGGAAAGGTAGATGTTGACAGGCAGAGGCGAAAGAGTTTGACCAGGCAGGGTGACAGCACGGAGGCACAGTTTTTAAGGACAATAGGAGGCACTCCATCAGGTCCATTAGCCTTCTGAGGATTGAGGACAGAGAGGGCATAGAAAACATAATTTTGAAGAATCTTTATAACAGGCATAAAGGAGTCAGAGGGGGGATAGTAGGAGGAATATGCCCAGAATCGTCCAGAGTGGAGTTTTTAGAAAAGGTTTGAGAGAAGAGTTCAGCCTTAGAGATAGATGAGACAGCAGTGTTGCTGTTAGGACTGAGGAGTGGAGGGAAAGATGAAGAAGTGAAGTTGGAGATGTTTTTGGCTAGATGCCAGAAGTCACGGGAAGAGTTAGAGAAAGCAAGGTTTTGGCATTTTCTATTAATGAAAGAATTTTTGGTTAGTCGGAGAATAGATTTGGCACGATTTCGGGCAGAAATGTAAAGTTCATAATTAGCATTAGTTTGAAGGCTCTAGTACCTTTTGTGAGCTACCTCTCTATCATTGACAGCACGAGAACAAGCGTGATTAAACCAAGGCTTTTTAGCGTGAGGAGTAGAGAAAGAACGAGGAATGTATGCCTCCATTCCAGAGACAATCACCTCTGTGATGCGCTGAGCACACACAGAGGGGTCTCTATCCTGGAAGCAATAATCATTCCACGGGAAATCGGAAAAGTACATCCTCAGGTCGTCCCACCGAGCTGAAGCAAAATGCCAGAAGCATTGCCTCTTCGGTGGGTCCAGAGGGTGTACAGGAGCGATAGGACAGGATGCAGAAATAAGATTGTGATCGGAGGAGCCCAACGGAGAGAACAGTTTGACAGAATAAGCAGAAGGGTTTGAGGTAAGGAAGAGGTCTAGAATGTTGGGCCGGTCTCCAAGACGGTCGGGAATACGTGTAGGGTGTTGGACCAACTGCTCTAGGTCGTTGAGGATAGCAAAGTTGTAGGCTTGTTCACCAGGATGGTCAGTGAAAGAGGATGAAAGCCAAAGCTGGTGGTGAACATTGAAATCTCCTAGGATGGAGATTTCAGCGAAGGGAGAGTGGGTCAAGATGTGCTCCACTTTAGAATTCAAATAGTCAAAGAATTTTACATAGTTGGTAGAGTTAGGTGAGAGATAAACAGCACAGATGTATTTAGTAATAGAATGACGATGAAGTCTTAGCCAGATGGTGGAAAATTCAGAAGAGTCAAGGTCGTGGGCACGAGAGCAAGTGATGTCGTTGCGCACGTAGGCACAACATCCAGCTTTGGATTGAAATTTAGGATAGAGATAGTAGGAGGGAACAGAGTAGAGATTGCTGTCAGTAGCCTCAGAAACCTGTGTTTCGGTAAGGAAGAGAAGGTGAGGTTTAGAGGAGGAGAGATGATGTTCCACAGAATGAAAATTAGAGGGAAGACCGCGAATGTTGCAGAAATTGAGAAGAAAGAGGTTCGAGGAGTTATCAAGACACCTCTCGGGTCGGCAGCCAGAAGGGGAGTCCTCCCTGGGGGAGTTTGTGGTCCCCCCTATGGATGGTGTTATTAGAGAAATGAAGGGCAAAGTTGGAGAAGTTGGCTTAAAAATGTATGCTGTGGGAAGGAAGTGGGTGATGAATTCAATCCTATTTGCGGATGACACATTGCTCATAGCAGAAAATGAAAGTGACTTACAAAATTTGGTCAGTGTTTTTGATAGGGTATGCAAAAGGAGAAAGTTGAAAGTAAATGTCAACAAAAGTAAAGTGATGGTTTGTGAGCGGAGTAGAAGTGAGGTTGTGGATTTTGTATGCCACATAGAGTGGGAATTCAATGTGAAAAAAAAAGCTAAATAATTTTGAATGGTGAAGAACTGGAGGAGGTTAATGAGTTTAAGTACCTTGGATCAGTTATGTGTAAGCATGGTGGTACGGAGGGAGAAACAAGAGAAAAGGCATTGCAAGGAAGAATGGTGGTAGGGTCTTTGGGATGTATCATGAATGGCAGAAGTGTGAGCATGGAGGTAAAGAGGGATTTGAGAAATACAATAATAGTACCAACCCTCACATATGCAAGTGAAACGTGGGCCTGGAATGAAAGTCAGAGGTCTAGAGTGCAGGCAGTGGAAATTAGTAATTTGAGGAGTGCTTGTGGTGTGAGTAGAATGGATGGAATGAGTAATGACAGTGTGTATGAGCGTTTTGGAATGTGTCACGGGGGTGAAGGGAAGAAGTGTGGAGTGGTGGAAGAAGTGAAGTGTCAGACTTTGAAGTGGTTTGGCCACATGGAGCGAATGGAGGAGAGTAAGATGACCAGGAAGGTGTCTGTGAGTGAGATAGAGGGAGGGAATGTTAGAGGACGACCTCCAGTGAAATGGAGAGATAGGGTGCAAGAGTACGTTAAGGAGAGGGGGGAAAGATCCTTGAGAAACTTTGAGCAGGCAAGGAGGGAGTGTCTGGATAGAGAAAGATGGAAACTATTCTGCAGTGGCCGTCCCCTGGCGGGAGCTCCTAGGAGCAGGCATCGATGAAATGATGATGATGATGATGAAGACAACCATTTTCATATTTTACATTATACTTTTATAAAGATTGATCATAATAATGTGATTGACAGCAGCATTACTCTTCAACCATAATGCCAGATTCCTCTCCTGGCGCAGGGTGCGTTCATCATCCTGGTGGGAGGCTCCTTGATTTCCTCCTCCTTCTTCTTGCTGGAGAGACTGAAGCACCAAGCAACTGCTTCCCAACACCAGCATGGATGTTGCCTCCTAAGGTAATGTAGCATGCACAAACACACAAAAAAAAGGAAGGGTGGAGAGTGACATACACGAATGTTAATGGAATAGTTACATCGTGGATATAGTTTAATGGCTATTTGAGAGACAAAGAACCTGATATTGTGGGGCTAACGGAAACTAAGTTGTGTGACCCAATTGAGGTGTTGGGGATTGGAGAAGGTGCATACAACATATGGAGGAGAGACAGAAAGATAATAAAGGGAGGTGGGGTGATGTTGATGGTAAAAAAAAAAGGCATTAGGGTGGAGGAAGTGATGAGGGTGAAGGCTTGGCAGAGGTGTTGAAAGTGAAAATTGTGGGTGCTGAAGGAAAAAGGAGGCATTATGTAGTAGGGTATGTGCCCCAAAAAACAAACGCATGGGAGTTGCAAGAAAACTCCTGCTAACCACGATCTTTATATTTCAGCCTGGAATCGTGCCAAATATATTCTTCGACTTAACAAAACATCTTTCATAAATAGAAAATGTCAAAACCTTGCTTCTTCCAATTCTTCCCGTGACTTCTGGCACCTAGCCAAAAATATCTCCTCCAATTTCACTTCATCTTTCCCTCCTCCCTTTAACCCTGACGGCAGCACTGCCGTCTCATCTATCTCTAAGGCTGAACTCTGCTCTCAGACTTTTTGTAGAAACTCCAATCTGGACGATTCTGGGCATATTCCTCCTACTCATCCCCCCCTCTGACTCCTTTATGAACCCTCTCACGCACCGTAAGTTTCCAATAAGTTTCTGTTACACTCACCATGCATTTCTCAGGCCCGACCGGCCTTTTTTTTGCCGCCGCGATACTCTACATTCCCGCACGTATTTTACCCTCACAGATATATCGTACCCCAATACATTTGGTATCAATGGCTTCATAAAGACTTGTACTAGAACATGTGCAAACAAAAATATAGGAAAATAAACAACACAAACTGCTTTCAAGTCTCTGTACAGAGTACTGTAGACAATAAATCCTAAGTACCAACTCTTCCCCACTAGCTAGCTCGAAATTTTGAATGCCAACTTTTTTTTAGCCGAATATATGTTTCGAGGTGGAATTTAGTGAGGATTCGTATGGTATCCTCAAAATCCTTATACGCCTATTAGTGTCCGAGTTACACCAAAAAAACTGTATTTTTTTCCTCTCCCGACAGCGTAGGCTAACAACTAAAAATCGCTCAACACTCCTCATCTACGCTCCTTAGAAAGGTTGCCATATGTTACCATTAAGAAACTTATCCCAACAAATGACGCTCCCAAATTTGATGCACTTTCACCGAAAACTTAATTTTTAATCTTTTTTTTTTTTTATGACGCTTTTCGCGTCATTGTGCGCAAGGACCTTTTACCCTTGATGAAGCGAAACTCGTCATCATGCGCGAGAGGGTTAGGATTCTTAAAAATGATGTTGTCTATGCCCTCTCTGGCCTCAACTCTCAGAAGGCTTATGGACCTGATGGAGTGCCTCCTATTGTACTTAAAAACTGTGCCTCAGTGCTGACTCCCTGCCTGGTCAAACTCTTTCGCCTCTTTTTATTTTTTTATTTTTTTTTTACGTTGTTTGCCTATTGCGCCGGTAGGCATCTTCCCGGGGGGGCCTGATGGTCGGCCCAGCCCGTTCTGGCGCAGGCGAGTGTTTATAGTGGCGCCATCTTGCATTGGCTCATGCTGCCCCCCGGAACTCGTTCTTGATTCGCTTGGACGGCTTCCTCTAGAGTCCGGGTTGATGGGTGGTCTTCAGGACAGCATGTGGGTAGTTTTAAGCCACTCGGCGGTGACTGAAAAATCCGAGTGGTAGCGTGAGGATTCGAACCCGCGTCGTCCATCACGCGGCGAATGTGGGTCCAGTACGCTACCAGTTCGGCAACCGCCTACCCGTAAAATCTGCCTATCAACATCTATCTTTCCTTCCTGCTGGAAGTATGCCTTCATACAGCCTGTGCCTAAGAAAGGTAACCGATCCAATCCTTCAAACTACCGCCCTATAGCTTTACTTTCCTGTCTATCTAAAGTTTTTGAATCAATCCTTGACCGGAAGATTGAAAAGCACCTATTCACTTCTGACCTGCTATCCGATCGCCAGTATGGGTTCCACAAAGGGCGTTCTACTGGCGATCTTCTTGCTCTCTTAACTGACCCTTGGTCATCCTCTCTTAGCCGTTTCGGCGAAAATAGAGTCAGACACAAGTCTTTACTTTCTAAACTGCCCTCTTTCGGACTCTATCCCTCTCTCTGTGGCTTTATCTCTAGTTTTTTTTCCGGCCGTTCTATCTCTGCTGTGGTAGACGGTCACTGTTCTTCCCCTAAACCTATCAACAGTTTGTTCCACAGAGCTCTATCCCATCACCCACTCTCTTCCTGTTATTCATCAATGATCTTCTTTCCAAAACAAACTGTCCTATCCACTCATACGCTGATGACTCCACTCTGCATTATTCAACTTCTCTTCTTCTCTCAACAGGAATTACAAGACTCCAGGCTAGAGGCTGCAGGACGTTTAACCTCAGACCTTGCCATCATTCCCAATTGGGGTAGAAGGAACCTTATGTCCTTCAATGCCTCAAAAACCCAGTTTCTCCACCTATCAACTCGGCACAATCTTCCAAACACCTATCCCCTATTCTTCGACAACACTCAGCTGTCACCTTCTTCAACACTAAACATCCTCGGTCTATCCTTAGCTCAAAATCTCAACTGGAAACCTCACATCTCCTCTCTTACTAAATCAGCTTCCTCGAGGTTGGGCGTTCTGTACCGTCTCCGCCAGTTCTTCTCCCCCGCACAGATGCTTTCCATATACAGGGGCCTTGTCCGCCCTCGTATGGAGTATGCATCTCACGTGTGGGAGGGCTCCACTCACACAGCTCTTCTGGACAGAGTGTAGTCTACGGCTCTTGGTCTCATCAGCTCTCCTCCTCTTATTGATAGTCTTCTACCTCTTAAATTCCGCCGCCATGTTGCTTCTCTTTCTATCTTCTATCGATATTTTCATGCTGACTGCTTTTCTGCACTTGCTAACTGCATACCTCCCCCCTCCCGTGGCCCCGCTACACACGACTTTCTACTCATGCTCATCCCTATACTGTCCAAAACCCTTTATGCAAGAGTTAACCAGCATCTCCATTCTTTCATCCCCTTCACTGGTAAAAACTGAAACAGCCTTCCTTCAACTGTATTTCCTCCTGCCTATGACTTGACCTCTTTCAAGAAGTGCATCAAGACACCTCTCCACCCGAAATTAACCTCTCTTTTGGCTACTCTGTACTTTGTCCTTTTGTGGGAGCGGCGAGTATCGGGCTTTTTTTTTTTTTGCTTTTTTTTCCCTGGGCCGCATCCTTTGATGAAAAAAATAACAAATAATACAAGACACGGTGAGTTGTCTGGATGAAATGTTGAAGGAGTGTGAGAGAATGATTATAATGGGTGATTTCAACTGCAAGGAGGTGCAATGGGAGGATTAGCAGACGCAGGGAGCAGACGATTCGTGGGAACATGTGCTGACTCAGTGGATCAAGGAACATACCAGATTCGGGAATGAAGGCGTGGCATCAAGACTAGACCTGGTATTTAGTAAGGAGCCGGAAACAATAGAAAATCTTAAAGTAGATTGTCCAATACCGAAGAGGGACCATGCGGTTGTGGAATTTGAAGTATCAGAAAAGAAAACGATTGACCGAAAGGAGGATCACAAAATTGGGAGAAGCAACTTCTGTAAGGCAGAATTTGTTAGCATGATAACCTTTTTTTTTAAATGGAAACTGCAGTGGGCTGTACAAGGCCAAGAGTACACAGGATAAGTGGGAGGAGCTTTTAAAGCTATAAAAGGAAGCCAAAAATAGATATGTCCCCAAGGTAAGCAGAAAGGATGTTGATAAAAAAGGAGTTGTTTAACAAGAGATGCGAGGCAGCTAGAAAGAGAAAAGAGGAAGCTTGGAAGGGATGGAGGAGACGAAGAAGAATCAACTCGTGGAACAATTTCAGACAAACAAGGAATGAATATACAAAGGTTAGAAGAAAATAAAAAAGGAAGTATGAAAAAGATATAATCGATAAGTGCAAAGACCAACCCAAGATATTATATAGACATGAGAACGGCAAATTGAAGAAAAGAGAAAAAACCTATAACTGAAAATGGATGGAACCACATATGAGGACCCAGCAGAGATGGCAGAAGTGGTGAACAACAGTTTCCATAGAGTTTTCACAAAAAGAAGAAGAATGTGTACAACCCCTGGGCCAGGAAAGAGGAAGGGTTATGCAAGAGCTACAGTTAACGGTGCAGGAGGTGAAGGAAAGTTTGAACAAGCTGGATGTGAGAAAGGCGACGGGGCTGGATGGAGTACCAGGGTGGATCTTGAGAGAATGTAGTGAGCAACTTGCAGAGAAACTGCACTCCACAATGAGTGCCCCCCTGAGGGAAGGAAAAGTACCACAAGATTGGAAGAGAGCAAACATAGTACCGATTTTTAAGGGAGGCAAGAGAGAGGACCCATTGAATTACAGACCGGTATCACTCATTAGTGTGGTTGCGAAGATATGTGAGAGACCGTTTAAATATAGGTGCTCGGATTTTTTAGAAAGTGAGAAAATTATCTCGGATTGCCAATTTGGATTCAGGAGAGGGAGATGCTGCGCCACCAACTTGTTGTGTTATTACTTAAAGGTGACAGATTTAATACTGGAGAGAGAAGGCTGGGCGGATGGAGTGTACCTGGATTTGAAAAATTCATTTGACAAAGTACAGCACAGAAGACTAGTTTGGAAAATTAAAAATAGGGGTGGAGTGGGTGATGGACTGATTAAGTGGCTGGAGGACCTCCTAACTAACTGGGAAATGAGGACGATAATCAGGGACAGGGTTTCCAACTGGTGCCCTGTGATGAGTGGAGTCCCGTAAGGTTCAGTGTTGGCACCAATAGTGTTTGCTGTTTATATAAATAATATGGTTGACGGAGTGTCCAGCTACGTGAGTTTGTTTGCAGATGATGCAAAGCTATTGAGACGTGTGAATAATGTGAATGACTGTGAGGCATTGCAAAGGGACCCGGATAGAATATGGGAGTGGAGTGCAAATCAATGGTAAAAGATCTGACTGGGGATGTGTTACGAGTGGGGTCCCACAAGGCTCGGTATTAGGTCCACTTTTGTTTATTATTTATATCAATGACTTAGACACAGGAATTAGTAGTGATGTTAGTAAATTTGCAGATGATACCAAGATCGGTAGAGTAATTGAGTCGGATCAGGACGCTAGTATTCTCCAAGGTGAACTCAACAGATTATATGACTGGGCGGATAAATGGCAGATGGAGTTCAATGTAGGGAAGTGCAGTATTCTGAGTGTAGGACCCTCACATAAAAACCCCTCACATAACTATTGCTTAAATGACACTCTCATAAGTAGGTCTGGTGCGAGAGAGGTTTAGGGGTCTTAGTGAGCTCTGATCTCCGTCCAAGGGCACAATGCATTCAAGCTAGAAATCGAGCTAATAGGGTACTGGTATTTATTTCAAGGAGCGTAAGCAACAGAAGCCCCGAAGTCTTCCTCAAACTATATTTAGCATTAGTTAGACCTCATCTTGACTATGCGGTTCAGTTCTGGTCACCCTACTATAGAATGGATATCAAAATGTTAGAATCGGTGCAGAGGAGGATGACTAAGATGATTCAGGGGTTGAGAAACTTGCCATACGAGGAAAGACTCAAACAGTTAAACTTGCATTCTCTAGAAAGGCGAAGGGTGCGTGGAGACATGATCGAGGTTTATAAATGGATGAAGGGCTTTAATAAGGGAGACATTCATAAGGTTTTGTTGGTAAGAGAACCGGGTAGGACACGAAGTAATGGGTTTAAACTGGATAAATTCAGATTCAACAGGGACATAGGCAAAAATTGGTTTACTAACAGGGTGGTGGATGCGTGGAATAGGCTTAGCAGTCATGTGGTGAGTGCCAATACAATTGTCACATTCAAAAATAGACTAGATAAATTCATGGACAGCGATATTAGGTGGGATTAGATACACGGGAGCTTAGGGTCAAAGGAGCTGCCTCGTACAGGCCTACCGGCCTCTTGCAGACTCCTGCGTTCTTATGTTCTTATGTTCTTATGGCAGATGGAGTTCAACCTTGGGAAATGTAAAAAAATGGAGTTAGGTAGGAGTGGCAGAAGATGTGAAAGTAATTATAAGATGGGAAGTGAGATAATATGCAGAGTGGAGGAAAAAGATTTGGGAGTGACTGTCTCAGAGAACATGTCACCGGATAAACACATCAACAGGATAACGGGACAAACTATGAATTTGCTAAGGAACATAAGGCCAGCATTTGTGTACTTGGATGAGGAGATGATGAGGAAAGTAATAGTCACAATGATGAGGCCAAGGTTGGAGTATGCAGCAGTGGTCTGGTCTCCTCACGAAAAGAAGAACATAAAGAAGCTGGAAAGAGTGCAGAGAGTGGCAACTAAGATGGTACCTGAACTTCGAGATCGGACTTATGAGGAGAGACTCAATAACATGGGGCTCACAACCCTAGAGAGAAGAAGAGAAAGAGGAGATCTGATAGCGGTGTACAGGGTGGCGAGCGGGGTGGAGCATCTGGACAGAGAGGACCTGTGTGTGTGGAACTCGAGAGAAAAGAGAGGACATGGAAAGAAGTTGAGGGCGACCACGTGTAGGAGATATCTGAAATAGTTTAGCTTCACAAATAGAACCATTGAGCTATGGAATAGACTGGAGGAGGAGGTGGTTTGTGCAAGAAACATTCAGGAGAGTGGATATGGAGACAGGACAGCGCGAGCATAGCTCTTTTCCCGTATGTCACAACTAGGTATATACAACTAGGTAAATACACACACACACACACACACACACACACACACACACCGGATGAAATCTCGGGGCAAGTGCTAAAAGTGTAGAAATTAATTATTGGAGCCACTCTATGACATTATAGCATGCTCTATAAATACAGGAAAAGTGCCCTTAGAATGGAAGAGAGCGAACACTGTACCAATTTAAAAAAGTGGAGATAAAACTGAACCACTAAATTATAGACCAGTCTCTTTGACAAGTGTAATGTGCAAGATTTGTGAAAGTATAATAAAAATAAAAAAAATGGGTCGAACATTTAGAAAAGGAAAACATGATAAATGAAGGACAGTTTGGATTTAGAAAAGGGAAATCATGTATCACCAACGTACTATGTTTCTGCTCAAGAGCAATAGATGTGGTGTAAGAGAGATAAGGATAGACTAGTTGTGTATATCTCAATTTGAAAAAAGCTTTTAGCAAGTTTCAGCACAAAAGGTTGATCTGGAAACTACAGCAGTAGGGAGGAATGGGCAGAAAGGAAGGAAGAAAAATGAAGACGGTGATTAGGGAAAATAAATCAAACTGGAGGAGAGTAGAGAATGAAGTTCCTCCAGGCTCAATTCTGGCACCAATGATGTTCATAATATATATAAATGATATGTCGAAAGGTATAAAAAGTTATATGAGCCTTTTTGCAGACGATGCAAAGTTAATAAGAAAAGTGAGGACGGAGGAAGACTGTGAAGAGCTGCAAAAAGACCTGGATAGAGTGTATAGATGGAGGCAGTTATGGGAGATGGAATTCAATGGAAACAAATGCCATGTTATGGAAATGGGGAAAAGTAAAAAAAGACCCAGGAAAACATACAGGATGGAAGAAGAATTTTTTTTTTTTTACAGCTTTGGAGACAGTGCAGGGGCGTAATGGAAAAAGAAAAAAAAAAAAAAAAGGCCCGCTACTTACTGCTCCAGAACAGAGGTTAAAGGAGTGTTCGAAATCAGAGGTCAATTTTGGGAGGAGAGGTGTTCTGATACCCTCCTCTTGAAAGAGTTCAAGTCATAGGCAGGAGGAAATGCAGATGAAGGAAGATTGTTCCAGAGTTCACCAGCGTGAGGGATGAAAGAGTGAAGATGGTGGTTAACTCTTGCATAAGGGGTTTGGACAGTATAGGGATGAGCATGAGTAGTTAAAGGTGGTACATGAAGAAAAAGATTTGGGAGTAACGATGCAAGGCACACTATCCCCCAGAAAAACATATAAACAAGCTGTTTGGAGAAATCTACAGGATGATGCAAAACATGAGGGTAGTACATGGGTCAGAGGGGCTCACCGTGCACCCCTCCCCCCCCCCCCCCTCGAATTGACGAAACTACATTTTTCTGGTACTTATATATGTATACTTTATTTTAAAACATGTTAACATGAAAATAACTGGGACTCACTGCTTCATTTTCGATGTTATACGAACTCACATGTAAAAAAAATTGTGGCGGCCAGTTATGGGGTAGGGGATTTTCAAATGTCTGTATCTCTGGAACTAATTATTGTAGAGCTATAACCTTACGCTCAAAATGTGCGTCTTGGTCCATTCTACACATAGGTGTATGATTTATGCAAATTAGGTCAGTAAGTAGGTCAGCAGATGTCAAAATATCGCTAAATTTAGCCCATGCTTAAAATTTTTATCATGCCCATCTATTTCATCTTGGAGGTGCTAAATTCTGGATCTTGGCATATTATCACCCCAAGAAATAAAGGATAGAGTCACCTGAAGTAAACAAAAGGTCTAATGTTGCATGTAGTACAGTACTAGGTCATGTTTCTCCATTGAAAGATGAAAGTAACAAGAACAACCTGGAGTCCGTTGTGAATGACACAGATTTCCATTCATACCTAGACGAGTACTCAGTCTTCCGTGAGGGGGTTAAGAAGGGTGACCATGGGAAAACTGCCAAGTTTTGGGTGTCCTACATGAACCACATCTGGCTTATCCTGCATCTCTTCAAGGCTGTGAAGACGAATGACTATTACTTGTATGGCGCATGTCTCCATCAGATGACGGACCTCTTCTTCAGCTATGACGGACATAATTATACCAGGTATCTTACCTATTTTTCGGTTTTTCTGGCAAACATTGAGCAAACACATCCCGGAGCAACAGAACTACTGAAACAGGGGGCCGTAAGTGTGGCAAGATCATTCGTTCCGGGCAACCGATGTTAAGTCAACAAGACGATTGAAGAGACTTTTATGAAGCATGCCAAGTCTCATGCAGGTGATGGAGGAAGAGGGGCAGGAGGCTCCAGTATCTTGACTAACTATGGGGCATACAGGAGATGGGCTAGAACAGCTCATGAACAGTCAAGATACGTGAATGTTACCCTCCAGATGGCAGAAATGACAGACTCTGAGACTGGTAGGACCAACAAGCATCACGATGTTCGTCCATCCCAGATCCGTAGGAGCGAGTCAGTGGTAGTGAAAATCATCAACTCCGTTCAAAGTTTCGTGAATCCATTTGATGTTGGCGATGTGGATCAACTATTCTGCCTTGCTTCAGGTGCCCTAAGCCTCCTGACATCAGTGACGACCTCTTGGATGCCGAAAAAAAGGGAAGCCTGGCAAAGGAAGAGCTCATCAAGGATAGGCTGATGAAAAACCAGGATTACTACAAGCCAATCAAAAGGCAGAGACTGAAGACCTTTCAGGACATGGGCAAGAAGGTAACGGTCAAGACCTCCAAACTGAGAGAGCTTGAATACCAACAAGGGAATATCGCCTTCCAGCTATTGGTCCTGTCACAGAACCAGCCTGAGAAGCTAGATATGAAGGAAGTCCTCAGATATCCACTGATGCCGGTGCCATCTTCCATAGGTACTGCTGACGGCTACTTGATGAAAACGGACAAGAGCAAAGGCTTTCATCATCTGACCAGGGGTGTGAAGGATGTTGCTGCACCACCAGATCAGTGTACAATGACTATTGAGGATGGCAATACCACTTTCTATTGTATGAAGGACGTGCTGAGGACATTCCACCAGATTGGCCAGAAAACACTTGACAAGAGTACAGCATGGAAATCGAAAGTCATTGTCAGCACAGACATGTACAAGACAGACTCTATCAAATCGATGGAAAGAAGTAGAAGAGGATGTTGGGAAAAGCGACTTATCGAGGGTGAAAACACAAGGAGACCGGAGAACTGGAAGGACTTCCTCGCCAATGATGAGAATAAGCAACAGTTGGTGAGGCTACTTCTGAAGATCTGGAGTAGTCAGGATTGTGCTGAAAGACTGCGAAACAAGGAAATATTAGTTGTATGTGAAGGGAAGGCGTACAGTTTGGCATCAGATGGCAAGCCAGTTACCATGTAAGAAGCTCCAGTACTCTAATCAGGCCAGGAGGGGACAGATACTAGAGTTGTCTTGTACGTACTGTTCATATGCCGAAAGTCAGAAGTGCAAAACCGTGCGAGTTAGGAGCCCTGACATAGATATCTACTTCATTCTGTTGTATTATGCTCCAGCCTTTGGGATACAAATCTTGTTCGACACTGGGTCTGGAGATCACCGACGACTGATTGATGTGTCAGAGATGGCGAAGGACTACATGCTGACTTATTGCTCTGCTCTGCTAGGTTTGCACGCCTTCACAAGATGTGATACTAAGAGTGCGTTCCATGTTATTGGGAAAGTGAAACCAATTAAACTGATTCAGGAGAAGCCAAGGTTTCGGGAGATTTTCAACAAACTAGGCGAGAAATGGGAGGTTTTGGATTAACTATTTGCAGGCCTAGAGGAATGTACGTCTGCAATGTACAAGAAGACTGATCGTATCTCTGACGTTGACGAACTCCGGTATGTCATGCTGCTGTCCAAGTGTGGTGGTAATTGTGTAATGTGTATATTATAATGTACATGTGTATGTATGACTGCACGTGTGGCGACACCCGGTCGGTGTCGCACAACACGTCGTGCTTTTGGCCGTGGAAAGCTGTGATGAACTGACACTAGGATCAGCAAATGATGACTTTCATCAACAGTCATCAACCGGAACCCACACCCTTCCGGAAGAACTACAAGCAAATAAAACGGGCGAACAACGCGGAGAAGAGAGAGAAGACGGGTGACGGGCAGGCGAGCGGTGCTCTGCCACCCCGCGCCCTGCGGCGGTGTCGCTGTCTCTGATTTCGTGTGCCTCGCTCACGTAAACTGTAAGCCTTATGTAGTACAACTGTTAATATAGTTAAAATACATTTGGTATTTGTATTAACCTGAGAGAGAGATCTAAAGTGAACTAAAGTGAACTTATAACGGCTACCGCTCGGCCACACATCACTTAACTAAAAGGCTATTGTGTTGTCTCAACCACTTCAGTCAACTGGAGAACGCAGGCAACGGTACACCGGACCTGACGTGAGACAGCAGTTCGCGCCTTAAACTTAAACGTAACACGTTACGTTAACCACGTTAAAAATGACGCTTAAAAGTCGTTAACATAAATGATGTGCAGCGTGGTTACGAACTACTCCGAATTTATATCGCTCTCTCCCTCAAACGTAGCTTCAGTGACAGTGTGTGGGGGCAGTGAACGGTATCGGACACAGCAAGCATACGCTGACATCAGCGCGCGGCTTTTCCTGCCCCAGTGAGTCGAGTCAGCACACAGCCGCACACGAGAACACACCCCGCCCCGCCCCGCACCTCCACACAGCCCGCGCGCCCCGCCCCGCACCTCCACACAACCAAGTTTCCTTGGAGGTGTCCAGGCACTTGTTTCTTCCTTCGACACAACTCGTCGTAGGTGCGCACTTATCTTCGCCAGGCAACTCGGACCTTTGAGGGTGACTGGTGGGCGTATATTGTCTGCCCGCCGTCACGCCCTCCCGGCTACCAGACGGGGGACGGTAGACCCTGCCACCCCTGCAGCCCTGCCCTTGTCACCGGCGAGGGAAGGACGCGAGCGTGCTGAGTAGTGGGGTATCGAGTTGGTGTCTTCAAGGTTTTTAACACATTATAGCTGACACTCATTGATACGGTTTAAGTCAGCGCGCGACCTTCCTTGGGTTCACACGTGACTTTGCCCCGCTGCTGTGTGGTGCCAAATCGCTCTTTCCTCTGTTTTCCTCTGCTTTCGCTGTGTGAGGCGTTCTGTGCTTCTGTGAACTGCTGCTGTACTGGAGGACTACAAAACCAGGAGGATTACCCTGCCTTCTACTACAGACCGCTAAGTGTTCTGATTTAGTATTTACTTAGTTAGATAGTGATCCACAGTTACTCCTAGGACAAGTGTATTAAGCTTCCCACATCTACACTAAATTCAACATTCTTTCACGCCAACCCAGTGCTACACGGTTTTATATTGCTTTTGTGTTTTCTTCTCCTTCTATTATTGGGATACTTTACTGTGCTGTGATAATAGGACTACGTGAATCAGGCGCGCCAAGCTACGTTAATTTCTAAGTCCACACAAAACACTAGAAAATCCACTTTCCGCGCAAACCTAGTGAACACAGTTATTATCTTCTTTACGTAAGTGATTTCTCAGTATATTAATATCGGCCTATGTTTTGTCCTGGTGGGTAGAAATAACCGCGCCTTTTTACCCGAGACACACCCTTTTCCCCGGGGAATTGACCTGACTGCGACCTCACAGCAGCTGTTGGTTTGTTTTCCTAGATACACATTTTTGACCTGGCGACCTCACCGCAGCTGCGTACTTTGTTATCGTTTTAACGCGCCTAATTGTTTCCGTCTTGCCTCGCCCATATCTTCACCATGACGTCCCTCAAGCGTTGTTCTGGGTGTGGCCTTCGCATGGCCAAGCAGTACTTTCTTTCCAAGGACGTTTGTAGGTTCTGCGTTAAGACTCAGAAGGATGATCAGAGGATCATAGAGTTAGAGAATAGGGTTACGACTCTCGCCGCCCAGGTACACTTACTGGTTAGTGCAGCAGCAACAAGCCCCGCCTCCTCCTCCTCCCCTTCCTCGTTCTCCTCCCCTTCCTCTTCCTCTTCTTCCTCGTCCTCCTCCCCTCTAGTATTGTCTTCACCCACACAGCAGCCCCTCCCATCCTCCTCCTCCTCCTCCTCGACCATCTCCGATCTCCCAGCTTCCCACCCCTCCTTCTCCTCTTCTTCCTCCTCTTCCTCCTCCTCCTCCTCCTCGCCTTCCTCTTCCGTCCCCCCTCTCCCCTCTCCCCGCCCACCCTCCTCCTCCTCCTCTCCCTCTTTCTCCTCCTTGTCCTCCGCCTCTTCGCTCGTCCCTCCCTCCAACACCTGTCCTTCACCTTCCCTTTCCCTCTTCCTCCTCCCTCTCCTCGTCCGTCCCTCCCTCCCCACCTCACTCTCCCTTTCACCTACTCCTCCTTCCTCCTCCTCCTCCTCCTCCTCCTCCCCTCCCCTCCTCCTCCTCCGCCTCCAATTCCTCGCCTTCCTCTTCCGTCCCCCTCTCCCTCCTCCCGCCCACGCTCCTCCTCCGCCGCCTCTCCCTCTTTCTCCTCCTTGTCCTCCGCCTCCTCGCTCGTCCCTCCCTCCAACACCTGTCCCTTACCTTCCCGTTCCCCCTCTTCCTCCGCCCGCTCCTCGTCCGGTCCTCCCTCCACCCCCTCACCCTCCCGTTCTCCTTCGTCCTCTTCCCCCTCCTCCTCCTCCTTTCCACCTTCCACCTCTTCCACAATTTCTCCTCGTTCTTCACAGCAGGTCCCTCCCCTCCCTTCCCGCTCTCCCCTCCCCCCTTCACCCACCCCTCCGACCGTCGGGTTCTTGTTGTTGGTGATAGTCAGGTTCGTTATGTTGACAGGTATTTTTGCTCCAAGGATAAGAACAGGACGAGGGTGTGTTTCCCAGGGGCAGGGGTGGGCCATATATCAGACAGGATTGAGGCGTGTATGGCAAGCGAGGGATCGAACCCCATTGTCTTTCTCAGCTGTGGCGGAAACGACGTTTCTCGTGTGCCAAGCGAGGACCTTCTCAGGCGTTTTAGAGAATTGTTAGGCAGGATACGTGACGCTGGTGGGTCACCAGTAGTGTGTGGCGTCCTGCCAAGGAGGGGCGTTGGCGATGGTCCAGGGCGATAGCAGTGAACAGCAGACTTGCTGAGCACTGCGAGCGCAATGGGTGGCTGTTCGTCGACAATTGGGACCTCTTCTTTGGCAACGACGCCCTCTACGCCCGTGACGGGATACACTTGACGTTGAAGGGTGTTGAGGCTCTCTCAGACTCCCTTGAGCGAGCACTTGGTACCTTGAGGGATTTTTTAGTATAGGCGAGGGGGGGATGAGTAATGGGAGCAATGGGAGGAGTAATGGGAGGGGACATCTAGCTCATAATATAACCAGGCAGCTTAGAAGTAATTCTAGAGGAGTAACAGAGGACGGGCTAAGAATCTTCTATACTAACAGCAGGAGCCTCAGAAACAAGATAGACTTACTAAGGGGTGAAGCTTGTTCAGAAAATTTTGACATAATAGCGATCACTGAGACATGGATAGACACTGCTAATAGAAATTTTAGATCAGAATTTGAAATAACGGGTTATCAGATGTTTCACAAAGACAGAAGGGGCAGAAAGGGAGGTGGAGTTGCGCTATATGTTAAAGACTCACTTAAATGTTTAGTTAACAACTCAGTCAAAACTAACATGGATTCAGAATCAGTTTGGGTGGACGTTTACAAAGGGAAAGAAAAACTAACTCTAGGAGTTATATACAGGCCACCCAACCTTAACAGGCAGGACACGAGTATATTACTACAGGAGATTGGCAGGGCGAGTATGAGTAGAAATGTCTGCGTAATGGGGGACTTTAATTATAGGAATATAGACTGGGAAGATCTAGTGGGTGACCTGGAAGCCGAGGACTTTCTTGAAGTTATACAAGATAATTTCCTTAAGCAGGTAGTTACTGAGCCTACCAGAGGAGATAACATATTAGACTTAGTCCTAACCAATAATGGGAACTTGCTACGTGAGTTGGAGGTGGGCGGAGAGTTAGGAAATAGTGATCACAGAACGGTTCGTTTTAGCTTAGACTGGGCGGTAACCCGCGAACCAAACCCAGTGTTAGTGCCAGATTTTAGAAGAGCAAACTACGAGGGGCTTCGAAGACATCTTGAAGGGGTAAACTGGGATAATTTAGGGATTCATGAGGGCAAGAACTGCGGATTGGAGAGCCAAGAGAACCAGGTAGAAATGTCTTACAATAATTTAGTTAGAGTAATAGTAGAGGGGCAAGAACAGCATATACCACAGCGAACACTTAGAAAAGAAAACAATGATCCTAAGTGGATGACTCTTGGACTAAAACACGAGATTGGGTTAAAGAAGGGAATTTATCAGAAAATAAAGAATGGGGAAACACATCTCAGGGGCCGGTACGTCGAACTATCTAGATTAGTTAAGAAAAACACCAGGATAGCAAAAAAGAACTATGAGATCAAAGTAGCAAATGAGGCGAAAAGTAATCCTAAGGGCTTCTTTCAGATGTATAGAACAAAAACACGGGAGAAAATTGGACCGCTGAAAACAAACACAGGGGAGCTAGTAGAAAATTACGAAAATATTAGCACATTGTTGAACGACTACTTCCTTTCAGTATTCACAGAGGAGGATCGAACGACTATACCGGAAAGAGTTCAGGTGTACGAGGGCGGGGATGGCGATAAATTGAGGGATATAATCATTACCAGGCAAGTAGTTCAAGATGAGATAGATAAGCTTAAGAAGAACAAGTCGCCAGGTCCTGATGGGATATTTCCGAGGGTATTAAAGGAGTTAGGTGATATAATCAGTGACCCACTAACCGACATCTTTAAGATGTCGGTAAATACTGGCTATATGCCGAGCCTATGGAAAATAGCTAATGTGACGCCGATTTTCAAAAAGGGGACAGGTCAGTTGCTTCAAACTATCGCCCAATTAGCTTTACATCGGTTATAGGCAAGATGCTGGGTCCATAATAGCCAGGAACATTCGGGAGCATTTAGAGAAACATAGCTTAATTCACGACTCGCAGCATGGGTTCACAAAAGGTAGGTCATGCCTCACCAATCTCTTGTCCTTCTACAATAAAGTATTTGAGGCGGTTGACAGAGATGAAAATTACGATGTAATCTATCTTGATTTTAGTAAAGCGTTTGACAAAGTTCCTCACCAACGACTGTTGCTTAAATTACAGGCTCACGGAGTAGAGGGTAAAGTTTTGAACTGGGTCAAGGCGTGGCTTAGCAATAGGAAGCAAAGAGTGCAAATCAATGGTAAAAGATCTGACTGGGGATGTGTTACGAGTGGGGTCCCACAAGGTTCGGTATTAGGTCCACTTTTGTTTATTATTTATATCAATGACTTAGACACAGGAATTAGTAGTGATGTTAGTAAATTTGCAGATGATACCAAGATCGGTAGAGTAATTGAGTCGGATCAGGGCGCTAGTATTCTCCAAGGTGAACTCAACAGATTATATGACTGGGCGGATAAATGGCAGATGGAGTTCAATGTAGGGAAGTGCAGTATTCTGAGTGTAGGTAGGAACAACCCCTCACATAACTATTGCTTAAATGACACTCTCATAAGTAGGTCTGGGTGCGAGGGATTTAGGGGTCTTAGTGAGCTCTGATCTCCGTCCAAGGGCACAATGCATTCAAGCTAGAAATCGAGCTAATAGGGTACTGGGATTTATTTCAAGGAGCGTAAGCAACAGAAGCCCCGAAGTCTTCCTCAAACTATATTTAGCATTAGTTAGACCTCATCTTGACTATGCGGTTCAGTTCTGGTCACCCTACTATAGAATGGATATCAAAATGTTAGAATCGGTGCAGAGGAGGATGACTAAGATGATTCAGGGGTTGAGAAACTTGCCATACGAGGAAAGACTCAAACAGTTAAACTTGCATTCTCTAGAAAGGCGAAGGGTGCGTGGAGACATGATCGAGGTTTATAAATGGATGAAGGGCTTTAATAAGGGAGACATTCATAAGGTTTTGTTGGTAAGAGAACCGGGTAGGACACGAAGTAACGGGTTTAAAGTGGATAAATTCAGATTCAACAGGGACATAGGCAAAAATTGGTTTACTAACAGGGTGGTGGATGAGTGGAATAGGCTTAGCAGTCATGTGGTGAATGCCAATACAATTGTCACATTCAAAATTAGACTAGATAAATTCATGGACAGCGATATTAGGTGGGGTTAGATACACGGGAGCTTAGGGTCAAAGGAGCTGCCTCGTACAGGAATACCGGCCTCTTGCAGACTCCTGCGTTCTTATGTTCTTATGTTCTTAAGTAATTACACCACTTGCAACATGATTTCAGGTGAGTTACTATTATTATGTTCACGTGTTTAGGCGTGAGGGGCCGTATCTAATCTATTAGATTTTTCAGCTGTTGATTTTTCTGGCGTGTGGTTGTTTACTATTTTTCTTGAGTAGCATTGTTACTCATTTTATGTATAATCATTCATTTTCTTTTCTCCTTTCTTTGTGTATTTTATTGCACAGTGGAGACGTTTTGTCTTGCTAAGCCTCACTCATTATTCTTTTTCCTCTTTTATTATGCATTTTAAAAGCATCGGGGAGGAGTGAGCACATACTTAGCGGTGAATGATTATTACTTTACTTATTTTTGCAGCAATATTTTTTTTTTCTTTTACCATTTTACTCCTCATTTTACTAGTAACTCTTTTAATGGCAGAGAAACCTGACACGAGGACTATGAGGGGTGGGTAGAGAGAAAGAACAGTGCCGTCAAGGATAACGGTAACTGTTCTCATGTAAGGAGTGTAGCAGTCTTCAAAGGGTGCTTGCTCCTCCTACGCTGCATGTACAACCAAGAGGTATTTACTTACCTTACTAATCCCACAATGGCTTCTGCCCCTAATCACCCGCTAACAGCAACAGCAGTTAGGCCTTTCGCAGGGTAGCAAGGGAGGCAGATTGTTCCGCCAGGGACTTCTTATTTCAAAGTGAGATTGTCATGGACATTTCATTCGTGTCAAATCCGGGAGATAAAATATCTCTCAGCCGCTCGAAGGTCAATCCCGGGAACGGGGGCACGGCCCTCATAAACAGGAGCGCGTTCACAGGACGGAGGGATTATGATGCGTTTCGGTCACTTTTTCTTTAAACATTTGGGGAAGATGGGCAACACAGCCTCATAAAGAGTGTATATTTTGCTGTGGACACTGTGCAAACGAGTGGCCTTTTTAATAGGCCAGTGGACGCCTATAGGCTATCTACTGATTTGATCTCGTGTTTTAAACAGGGAAACTAGACAGATGGAGAAACCATTTCTGTAGCTAATGCTACATGATGTACATGATTGTCCTTAAAGTTCCTCTTCGGAGTGCAGTATCCCTTGACTACAGCCCCACTGGCAACCTACACGGTTTTATCAGCCAACTTTTATGGCATTTAAAGTAATTTTGGGTCCTTTTTGAAGCTTCGTTTCCCGTCGACACGTTCGTCGCGGAGGGGGGCCTTCGCGACCCTCTGACCTAAACCTTTTTGGGTGTCACCAGCGGTAATCGAAAATTCCTTGGTGTGTTCTTTTACCCGTGGTTTAGGCAGAAATAGTCAGATAAATAGGTGGTTGGGAATTTGAGCTTTACAATTTTTTTTTGCACAGAATGGTGCATAGTGATCGTCTCCAGACTAGCGCCGGCTTGAGGCTCAGCCTGACGCTGCTTTGTGTATCTTTCCACCACACGACTATAACCTGCATCCTCGCATCTACTAATTTATGTTTGGTTCCTAAGCTTTTGCCTGCATCATTTTCATGCGAGAAGGGGAGTGCTTGAGTAATACTTTTCACTCTAACCCACTATTTTCTTTTATTGCTGAGTTGATGCAAGGCAGTCAGTCTTCTTAATTTAATTGGAGCCGTAATAACCGAGGGTGTAGACTAACATAGGGATAGGTACAATTTAACTTTGAACCTCATGTGCTTCTGCTTAAAACATACTTTTTCTCTGCACTGACAGACTTAACTTAACTTGAGCAGGTGCTGTCCCTAACTTTTATCGTAACCAGCATGTGAATATCTGTAAGCTTTGGAAGTAAGCAGACAAGTCTTACTTACCCTTACTTGACATACCACTGTTACCCGTTACGGGAATTATTTTTGGCGTCAAAGATGTCAGTCATCTACGTTCGTTACGATCGAGGGATAGGTGGAAATTTGTCTTTTTCATTTGATGTTTATTAATGCTGGAATTACTTTAATCAATTATGCTGTAATTGTATATTTCAGTGAGATTTGTTACAACAGTGATTTCACAACTTAGTGACAGGATTTTCTTTTATAGTACTGTAGACCTGTAAAACGGAGTATTAGGAGTTAGTGGTGCTGACTGCCGATGCTTCTAAGGCTCTCCAGACTTGTCCTTGTTATCACATTGTAACTATTAGGAGACTCTACGGATAACATTATCTCTTTTCACACAACCTCATCTATTGTTGTAAACCCCACCCGTCTCGAAGGCGTGCCGAGGGTAACGACACTGGCAATTAATTGTCACGCAGCGGATGAGTGTTTCTCTGCGACAGTTTTGTGTCCAGGTGTGACTCGAAGGTTCAGTGTGTAGCAGATCTTCCTCAAGGATTGTTCCTTTTTCTTTTTACTATTCCAAATTGTTCCATTACCATGTATCCTAATGACAGTTTAGTCAATTTAATTTTACTAGGATGTATCATGTAAATAATTTTTCGAGCTATTATTTTGTTTTCTCGGAATAGAACTCAGCTTCCATGTCCACGACTCTTGCCAAGTTTACCTCACCCTGTATGTACTTTGCCCATTTCTTGTTACTTCCATGATTATTTTTAATTATCATTGGCATTTCCCGATGCTGTATCGTTAGGCGGGCTCTGACTTGTATATATATTTTTTTTTAATGCAATAACAGGACCTCGTTTAACTAGTACACATTGTGCGACTGTAACATGGGTAGGTACACTGCTTTTAAAGGTCGGGTGAGTCGTGAGGTCGCGACTTTTAGAGAACCGAGCGATGTAATGTGTATATTATAATGTACATGTGTATGTATGACTGTACGTGTGGCGACACCCGGTCGGTGTCGCACAACAGGATGTCTAACAACACATCGTGCTTTTGGCCGTGGGAAACTGTGATGAACTGACACTAGGATCAGCAAATGATGACTTTCATCAACAGTCATCAACCGGAACCCACACCCTTCCGGACGAACTACAAGCAAATAAAACGGGCGAACAACGCGGAGAAGGGAGAGAAGACGGGTGACGGGCAGGCGAGCGGTGCTCTGCCTCCCCGCGCCCTGCAGCGGTGTGGCTGTCTCTGATTTCGTGCGTCTCGCTCACGTAAACTGTAAGCCTTATGTAGTACAACTGTTAATATAGTTAAAATACATTTGGTATTTGTATTAACCTGAGAGAGAGAACTAAAGTGAACTAAAGTGAACTTATAACGGCTACCGCTCGGCCACACATCACTTAACTAAAAGGCTATTGTGTTGTCTCAACCACTTCAGTCAACTGGAGAACGCAGGCAACGGTACACCGGACCTGACGTGAGACAGCAGTTCGCGCCTTAAACTTAAACGTAACACGTTACATTAACCACGTTCAAAATGACGCTTAAAAGTCGTTAACAATTGAGGCGAACTGAAATTGAAAAGAAAGGTTGATCTTGCGACCCTTCCACCTCCCAAGAAATGCCTGATAGAACATGTGAAAAGGGTCAACTACCAAGTTGGGACTTGGAAAAGGGCCCATGTACCAAAGCCGGAGATCCCACAGCCAACAGACGATCATGGGTGGAAGAAATCAACAACACATACCGGATTGCAGCCACAGTGGTGTGTTGGGGACGTTATTCCACCCAAGATGGCAAACATCCTAGAGAAGCAACAGGACCAAGACTCGAATGATGAGGATGATAACTCGGAATCGGAATCAGACAGCAGCGGTGATGTGGGTGAGGATAGCTCAAGTAGTGACAGTGATTGGTAGAGGGGGAAGCCTGCAAGATGTTGTGACCTTCTTGCTGGATTAAACTCATCAATACCTCATTGGAATACCCTGTATCGATCTAAGGTTCTGACTGATGAGACTCTCTCTTTGCTGAACATATGAACATCTGCAGGGTGTTTTACAACCATACTGAATTTTAAGCTACTGCCGTTAGCCATGAGCTTCTGACCTCTGGTGACCTACTCAACACCATAATTTGTATGTATCACACACCAATATACAGTATGTGTAGTTGCACACACTTTGATTGTAAATTTGTAATTCTGCAGTAAACAGTTATGGAGTTAAGAACATTTAAAGTTACCCTGCCCCTTTATTGCAGTTTTTCACTACTTTTTTTAGAAACGTCATTTCGTCACTTCCCACTGAAGGGTACAATGATGAAATATGTTTAACATTAGGCCTTTTGTTTACTTCAGGTGACTTTATCCTTTATTTCTTGGGGTGTTAATATGCCAGGATCCAGACTTTAACCCTCCTGCTCCGGGCGTCTTTCCAGAAGGCGAACCCAGTGTCCGGGGGTTTTGGGAATATTTAGGGTCATGTCTACATTCTAACTGCAACGTAAATAAACATAATGGAAATTAACCATAAACTACGTACTTCTAGGAGTACTCATCGTCTTCTGTCGAATGGCGTTTAGTAGACCGCTCTAGGTCCACTGGTTGCTGAGTAATCATGAGTAGAAGTTGGCCACTTTTTTGCCGTAGAACTAGCCCGCGTTCGGGTGTGTGCCTGTGACACGGGCGAGAGTCTAACCTACACTAATCGCTCCCCGTTCCACTCCGCTCCGCTTTACGCTAGCCCCACCAAGACTTCTGTTTCCTAACATTTATATTTCATTGTGGGAGCGTCGGGCGAGTGGAAGCGAGGAAGCGGCGTCCCCCACGGTACAGGAAGGCACACGTTCGGACACATCGGAAAGTGAAAAATGATGTCCTTCCATCACTGCGGCGAGTGACCAACTAACTGGTAATGCCAAGACATGCTCTGGGATGCTGGGCGTGGGCTCATACAAAACTAAGCCTGCGCGCACTTTTCAAATGGTAGAAATACGCACATGCCGTCTGGGAGGACACCCTGATTTTTTTGCCAAATTTTATGCGCGTTCTTCCAAGAGGACACCCGGAGCGGAGGGGTTAATACCTACAAGATGAAATACATGGCCATGATAAAAATTTGAAGCATGGGCTAAATTCAGCGACATTTTGACCTCTGCTAACCTACTTACAGACTTAATTTGCATAGATCATACACCTTTGTGTAGAGTGGACCAAGACGCACATTTGGAGAGTAAATTTATAGTTCTACGATAATTAGTTCCAGAGATACAGACATTTGAGAATCCCCTACCCCATAATTGGCCGCCACAATTTTTTAACATGTGAGTTCATATAACATCGAAAATGAAGCAGTGAGTCCCAGTTATTTTCATGTTAACATGTTTTAAAATAGAATATACATATATAACTACCAGAAAAAAAATTGTAGTTTCGTCAATTCGAGGTGGGGTGCACGGTGGGCCCCTCTGGCCCATGGACTATAGGTGATGGCTGAGTGGTTAGCGTGCTGGCCCTGCATTCACCGCGTGCTGGACGACGCGGGTTTGAATCCCCACACTACCACCTGGGATTTTTCAGTCACCGCCGAGTGGCCTAAGACTACCCACATGCTGTCCTGTCTAGAAGAAACCGACCCAAAACTTTATATAGACATATAAATAAGATATTATGGAGAAAAGACACTGTGAATGCAAGCAAAGTGAGTGACCAAGTCTATGAAGATGTAAAGGAAATCTGTGAAATATTAAATGAAAACTTTCAGAAGGTGTTTACCCAAGAGACAAAATTTGAAGAGAGGGATGAGGAGAGAAGTGTCAAAAGAATGGAAAACATAAGTGGATAAAGAAGAGATACTGGGGCTATTGAAATCACTAGATGGTAAGAAGGCAATGGGTCCAGATGAAGTACGTATCAGGCCAAGTACTGACAGAGTGAAGGGAACAGTTAATAGAACCAATTCATGATGTTGTAAGTTGTTCAATCAAGAGTGAAGAAGTCCCAGTACAATGGAAGAGGGCACATGTGGTCCCATTATATAAGAGCAGAAATAAACAAGAGCTGCTGAACTATAGACTGGTTTCTCTTACAGGTGTAATGTGCAGAATGTGTGAGAAGGCAATTAAATAAAAGACAGCTGGAAAGAGAAGATAATAAATGAAAGTCAATTTGGATTCAGACAAGGTAAATCTTGTGTCACAAGTCCAATATGTTTTTACTCAAGAATAATTGATATAGTACAGGAGAGAGACGGATAGACAGACTGCATATTTTTGGACCTAAAAAAGTCATTTGATAAAGTTCCACATAAGAGGCTGCTGTGGAAATTAGAAAATAGAGAAGGATTGGGGAGATATATGACAGAATGGATGAAAAATTACCTGGCAAACAGAGAAATGAGAACCATGTTGAAAGATGAAAAATCGGACTGGAGAAAGGTCACAAGTGGAGTGCCACAGGGATCAGTGTTAGCGCCTATATGATGTTTTTAATATATAGAAATGATATGCCAGAAAAAGTAAAGTTAGTACATGAGTATGTTTGCGGATGATGCCAAACTGCTTAGAAAATAAGAGATGAGGATCATTGTACTAAACTCAAGGAAGATTTAAATGAGACATGAATGGAGTAAAAAATGGGAAATAGATTTTAATGAAAAGAAATTGAAGGGCATGGTGACATGTGGCAATCCACCATACATTACCCAGGTCTAAAAACTGATCAGTTTAGCTTATCCTCCCTGCCTCTGTCTCTCTCCCCCAGTGTGTGGGACTGTAAAGAAGGCTGATAATGTTGTGTACAATTGTGGCTATTCAATTCTTCCCTTTTCCTTGGGAGCATCAGGGCTGGGTGCCAGGTGTCACAAGTAGGTGTATGTTGTTACCAAAAGCACCCGGTCACACTTCTGTTTGCATGAGTGAGACACAAAAATAGTAGCGGCTGCATGCTTATGAGAGGAGGATGGCAATGTAGTACTTAGCATATTGTCATCATAGTCTCATACTTGGTCCATATTTAGCCGTTTCTCAGCCACTCATGCCTTCACGTTGGCTGAAGCAGACAGATAAATACAGATAAAGACTTCAATGGACCTCCTTCTTTATTTGTCATTTTTTTCTCTCTTTCTAGTCATGGTGGTTGTGACATCAACCAAATTATAGTCAGAGAAGATGTTTTTTGTGACAGTGTAGTTGTGGATCATGATTTGGTTATTGGCCATGACCACTCCTAGGTCAGAGTTGCTACCCTTTAGTAAGGCCGCAGATATTTGGAGCGCTAGCTTGGATCTGGTGAAGCACAACAAGCAACCCAAGACAGCAGGCGAGTCTCAAAGACTTCAGAGTCCTTGGGGAGATCCCTACAGTGTGATGAAGTGCCTCTACGATTCTACATGTCACTTAAAGGAAAGATGGAATCATGTGAGGCAGCTGGAGAGGTGCCACAGACCTGTCCCAGTACATGTGTAACACAAGAGGTCACATGTCAACGAGAAGGAGCAGCCGATCCTTGGGAACAGGTGAACCAGTGATAACTCAGAGCTCTTCACAGGAGTTTGCTGATAGCTATCATTGGATGTCCGGCAGGCAGCTGAGGACTGGAGAGCCCAGCATCGCACTGAGACAAGACGGATGATTAACAGACTAAATTTGAAGGATAATGTTTTCTAGATTGTACATAATACGTATTGCATCAAGACAACTCAGTTATGAAGGAAGGGGTTGTGTTATGCCACTGCATTGTAGTAGTTCTAGGAAGTTATGGTACTCGACTCAACTACTCTTCACTATTCACATGCATACCTTACTGAAGCCCTTGAGAAAGAATATGGGTGTATAAGAGCTAACACAGGTAGGGCGGTCTGTCAGCGAGGGACTCAGAGAGAGAGACTAGAGGACGAGGCAGAGGAAAACTATAGTCTGTTTCATAAAATAATACAGGCAGTCACACCACCTCTTTTTTCACTTGATTTTGATTAGCTCTGCGGCAGCCAGTCACCGCACAGAACCTGTCACTTTGCGACCACCTTGACCGCTGGCATTGCAGCTCTGTGCAATGTTTTTTAGTATTCTAATACTATCTGGAATATTGTTTTCTTAGTAGCATTGCCATCCTTGAGTCATTATCTCTAACATTCATTCTATAGCCGAAGATGACTAATTATTTTTTCTCATAGATATCATGTGATGAACGAAGATATTCTTTTACATGATTAAAACAAGTTTATATTTCCATCTTTATTCATGTTAACATCATCGTTATGGCTATTTTTCTTGTCCCATCATAAAATTTGACAGTTTAGGCACTATACATGTTCAGTGGAAAAATTACGGTAATTTAATATTTCATAGTGATACTGAGGTGTAAAATATTTTCCTTCATGTATTCCAGAGCACTGTGAGGTAGTGTGAGCACAGAGCGAGCTTCCTGGGCCAAGCAACTTTCTCAGCGCGGTGATTGGCTGCCACTTGGCCAGGCAAAATTGAAGAGCATGAGGGTGTGTGGCCGCCTGTAGTATCCAAGTGAAACAAACTATAATTAGGATGAGAGAAGTCAGTGATACAAGACTCAGCATGGATCAGGAAAGGCAAGGACATTCCCAGACTTCTGATTGTGATTGTTGCTTTGCTGATGCAGGAAGAAAGACCACTGTTTGCCTCCCTGCATTTCTGGATCTGGATCTGGATCTGTAACTTAATGTGCAGGGCACCTGTACAGGTGCATAACACGCATATTTGTGTTGGCTGTTGGGGGGACGGGGAAGCTGGGTGTGCAAGGGTGGGAAGTGAATAAAGTGTAATTGTTAGTGTTGGTGTGTTGTGGTGACAAGTGAGTGCGTACTTGTTTTCTGAATGAGCCTATTGTACCGCAGTCTAAAATCTATTGAGGGAGGCTGTTCCAGTCACGTATGGTGCGTGGAAAGTATGAGTGCTTGTATGTGTCAGTGTTATTATGATATGTTTGGTATTTATGGATGTGTGTGTTATGAGTACGTTGACTGTTTGCGTTGTGTAGGTATGTATATGGGTCAATGTCAATGTGGGTGTTTGTGATCTTGTACATAAGTGTAAGTCTGTGTGCTTGTCTGCGTATGTGAAGAGGTTCCATGTTTATTTGTTGTTTTATCCGTGTTGTGATTCCAGGCGTTGGCGTTTAATTGTTTGTAATGAACCTAGCCGCCTTGGTGTTGATTTGTTCTAAGCTATTAATGTTTCTGTGTGTGTAAGGATCCCACACCGTGGAGCAGTTTTCATCACCTCCTGCTGGCTATTGTTAAGTCTCCAGGGTGTGAAGGCCCACAGAACCCACTTGAAGCACACATGAGAACCCACAACCCACCTACTGTAAGTTGCAGTTGGTGTCAGGAACAGAACTACGTATGTTGCACTTGGTGTCAGTGGTGCAAATATCAGTAAATCTGCACTATTACACACCTCAAATATAACGAATTTAGGCTTTAACAAGCTTTTTGGGCCAGTCTTGGTGTATGCAGGGATTCACCGAGCAAGCTCAGTAAGTGTGTGGTTCAGTTTGGTGGTGGTGCATCTGACCAAGTAGACACACGTTGATTGGCGGCGGAAGGAACTAAACAGCCAGGCGGTGTACGTGTGTTTAATAGTAACTCTCAGTCTAGCTTTATCCACCCAACTGTAAACACCTTTGCTCTCATCCTTCTGTACCTCACCTCGCATCTACGTAATACAAAGAACAAACTTTGTTACATACGGATTTTATTTTTACGTCTTAGCCTATAGCACTGGTAGGCTTTCTTCGGGGGCCTGGTGGTCAGTCTAGGCCCGTCATGGTGCAGGCATTTTTTTTTTATAGTAGCGCCATTTATGCTTGGCTCATGCCGCCCCCCCGGAACTCATTCTTGATTCACTGGACGGTTTCTTCTAGAGTCCGGGTTGATAGGTGATCTTCAGGACAGCATGTGGGCAGTCTTAGGCCACTCGACAGTGACTGAAAAACTCCAGGTGGTAGCGGGCGGATTCGAACCGACATCGTCCATGGCACGGTGAATGCGGAGCCTGCATGCTGACCACTCAGCCACCGCCTACCCTGTAAATGGTTCGAACTAGCGAACTTTCAGTTCATGAAACGTGTAAGGCTCATTGTATTTAAAAAGGTTGGATCCCTTGGATATAACAGTTTTTTGGATATGATGTCACCTCCACTCTCCCAATTGGTTCATTAAAGCGATAATTTAATGTATGTAACAGTGGTGTCATGAGTGAGGACCACTACTTACTTACCAGGCAGTGGCTGAGTGGTCAGCATGCAGGCACGACAACCAGGAGGACTGAGGTTCACATCCCACCAGCTACTACAAGCTGGCACTTTTCAGTTATTGCTGAGTGGCCTAAGACTTCTCACATTCTGTCCTGAAGACCACCTATGAATCTGAACTCAAGATTCTCTCTAAAATGAGGATCAAAGATGAGCTCCGGGGGACATAATTAGCCAAGCAGGATGGCGCCACTATGTGTGAAACTGAAGAGAAGGAGCTAGGTGTTCTACACCAAACTCAACTCTGTATTGGACCGGTGCCCCCCTTGGAACATATTCATTGTCTTTGGCAACTTCAGTGCTACTCCTGGCACTAACAGGGTTGGTTGTGATCCTGGCTTGGATCCTGAAGATCCAAGAGGCTAAGAATTGCAGGTTCTTGGTACCAAAGACCAGCGCTGCACTGCTGGACTTGATATATCAGTGCCAGAAAGGTGTCTAAGGAGATTTACCACATCCTTGTAGGCAACTGGAGAATCCTCCAGAACTGTAGGGTTCCATGTAGTGTTGAGTTCTTTGCAACTGATTATTTATTATAGGCTTGTTGTTGCAACCCTCAAGCTTCACTTCAAATCAAGAATCTCGAGATGCAGCAATACCGTGGTCCTCGAGAGGCTGAAATACCTGGCATGTGCTAACCAGTACGTAGCGACAGTCTCAAATTGGTTCACTGTGCTCAGCACCCTTGAGGACCCTGCAGAACTACGGGGTAAATTTTGATGTGAAATTAATGTGAGTGCATTGGAGAGCGCCTGAGATCTAGGAGAGGTTTTGCCTCGGGGGAGTTGCTGAAGAATATTGAGGAGAGTCGCACTGCCAGGCTTGCTGGAAATCGGGACCAATTTAAGTCTCTGTCGCATAGGACTAGAGCTCTCTTGAGGAGCGACAAGAAGAGGAATGTCAGGAGTCTTCCTGAGGAAGTCAAGGGCCATCTCAATGCATATGACCACTGACCTGCTTACCAAGCCCTGAAGCAGCTCTGCTCCGAGCCTCCCGCTTAGGTGAGCATTGTCCTAAAAGCATATGATTTCATATTTCTGATTCAAATCATAATACATATATACATCTTTAGCATCTTATAATATTACATTCACTATATGGAACTTTAAATGAACAACATAGAGCATGTGACAGTTGTTTATGCGGGAAAAAATGTATTTAAATTTCCTATATCTTTCATTTCTCCGTTTCTTAAATACTATTAGTACATAAGTCAAGTGTCTTTATATCGTAGCTATGAGAAAAATGTGATTTCTTAATAATAGCAAAAAACTAGTAAGAAAAATTACTTGAACGTACGCCGCATGCATATTAGTTTTGGTAGTTCCACCAGGGCCACCAGATGGCAGGTAGTGTTCAGTGAAGGACCCAATGTAAGAGGTAGAAAACTGCTAGTAAGAGAAAGAGAGTTGGTGAGATGAAAAGCCTTTGACTCCACTCTGTCTAGTAAGGCTGTATGCATGGAGCCCTCCACGCATGAGATGCATACTCCGTACAAGGATGGACAAGGCCTCTGTATATGGACAGCATCTGTGCAGGGGAGAAGAACTAGCAGAAACGATACAGAACACCCGACCTCGAGGATGCTTATTTAGCAAGAGAAGAGATGTGAAATTTCCAGTTAAGATTTTGAGTTGAGGATAGGCCGAGGATGCCTAATGTAGAAGAAGGTGACAGATGAGTGTTGTTAATGAAGAATAGTGAATAGGTGTTTGGAAGATTGTGTCGAGTTGATAGGTGGAGAAATTGAGTTTCTGAGGCACTAAAGGACACCAACTTCCTTTTGCCCGAATCGGAAATATAAGCAAGATATGAGGTCAAGCATTCTGCAGCCTCCAGCCTGCAATCACGCAATTCCTGTGGGGAGAGTCTTCTGTTAAATGATGTTGAGTAATGCAGTCATCAGCATAGGAGTAGATAGGACAGTTTGTTATAGAAAGAAGATCATTAATAATCAACAGAAAGAGTGGAAGATCGGACAGCCCTGCGGGACACCACTGTTGATAGGGGGAAGAACAGTGACCGTCTACCACAGCAGAGATAGAACGGCCAGAAAGGAAACTGGAGATGAAACTACAAAGAGAGGGGTAGAAACCGAAGAAGAGAAGTTTAGAAAGCAAAGACTTAAGTGCCAGACCTTGTCGAATGCTTTTGAAATGTTTAGGGCAACGGTGAACGTGAAAGTTTCACCAAAACGTCTAAGAGAGGAAGGAGGGGGGAGCATAAAAAGCTGGGCGAGCAGGCAGACATGACCTGACACTTGACCCATGGTGTCCACTCGCCGCTGCAAACAATGGCCAGGGCATACTAGCAGTTGTAGTGCAGTGACTAGCCTGATGGGGGAGCCCTGCTCCCATAACTCGCGTACTCTGTTAGGGGGGCTACCTCTTTGGCCGACTGGTTAAGGAGTGGCTTTCCCGCCTCGCTAATCGCGGGTTCGATCCCCGCCGCCGGCAAAACCTTTCTTTGTTTGGATTAATTTATTATCGTGTGTTTCGTTACACGCGGTTGTCGTGCTGGAGTGTAGTAAATAGTAAATTCTGGTGTTTCACAGTGTCAAAGGGTGCAGAGGAGCTGACAGAGAGGAAATAAGGATATGTGAATCGAATTCTGCAATAAGAAGATAAACACCACATTGGCGAGTTTGCAGTTTGCACTTTACAGAGAGAGAGAGAGAGAGAGAGACCTTGGCAGGAGCAGTCTGAAGAGAGCACAGAAAAGCATGCACGTACGTATATTCATAAACTATGCTGTGATGCAACGAAAAATATCTGAGTCCTACGGAACCGAAGGGAAATAAGTGTATAAGAGTTGTTCATGTGCTACTTTCTTTCGCCCCCATTTTCGTCTATTTGTTTTAATATTATTGTTACAAATTCTTGATAACATGATGCAGAATTTTCTCAGGAAGACGATAGCGACTTCCGTTTTCTTAATAATGAATGGTGGTGTCAGGAAACGGGGTGGGAGTGAGGTGTGTGAAGCCGTCAGTTTTTGGATGAATCGGGTACAGTAAGATGGCCGATACCCCAGCTTCGGCGGCGGCACCTGCAAGATCTCGGCGCGCACTCTAACACGTGACTGTGGCGTGACGTCATCAAAACATTGGCTCACTCAACGTGACGTGAAGAAGACGGGGCGAGGAGTCGAGAAGGTGCTGGCCCTCACACACTCTGAAGACCCCTCGACAACAACACTCACCAAGAAGATCAGACCCAAACAAGCACTGAAGAAGAAGTGAGAAGTTTTAGAGGCCGTGGTCCCAGCTCCCCGAGGCACTAGAGAAGCGCGCCCTAGTGGCCCTCTACTGGTAGCCAACAGCCTGGACACAGGTAAGTGTGGCTCAGGTACAGGTTTGTTCAGGTGTTGTGTCAGGTACTCGGTACGTGTGTTGATTTAGTTTTGTAGTGCAGCGACTTGCCTGATGGGCGAGCCTCCCATAACTCACTCTGCGAGGGGCGTACCTCTTTGGCCGACTGGTTAAGGAGTGGCTCTCCCGTCTCGCTGGTCGCGAATTCGATCCCCGGCGCCAGCAAACCTTTTCTTGTATGGATTAATTTCTCATATGTATCGTTACACGCTCTGGTCGTGTGGGAGTGTAGTAAATGAGAAAATTCGGGCATTTCAGTTTGACCTCTTTTAACCTGTATCATTTTGTAGGATCTGTATCTGGATCTTAATGCGCAGGGCACCTGTAGAGGTGCATAACACACATATTTTTGTTGGCTGTTGGGGGGACGGGGGAGCCAAGTGTGCAGGGGAGGGAAGTGAATCAAGTGTAATTGTTAGTGTTGGTGTGTTGTGGTGACAAGTGAGTATGTTTTCTGAATGAGTCTATTGTACCGCATTCTTAAATCTATTGAGGGAGGCTGTTCCAGTCACGTATGGTGCGTGGAAAGTATGAGTGCTTGTATGCGTCAGTGTTAGTGTGATGTGTTTGGTATTTATGGATGTGTGTGTTACGAGTACGTTGACTGTTTGCGTTGTGTAGGTATGTTTGGGGTCAATGTCAATGCGAATGTTTGTGATCTTGTACATACGTGTAAGTCTGTGTGCTTGTCTACGTATGTGAAGAGGTTCCATGTTTATCTGTTGTTTGATCCGTGTTGTGATTCCAGGCGTTGGAGAATAATTGTTTGTAATGAACATAGCCGCCTTGGTGTTGATTTGTTCTAACCTATCAATGTTTCTGTGTGTGTGAGGATCCCACACCGTGGAGCAGTATTCAAGTGTTGGTCTCACAAGTGTGTCATAAGCTATGTGTTTAATGTCAGGTGTGCAGTTATGTAAATTCCTCCTCAGGAACCCCAGTGTTCTGTGTAGGACCTCCTCCTCTCGATTCTTTGGCTAATGGGTAAAGATTCGTTTTAGCACCGTGCTGGTATTTCATTACCTACCTTATGAAACTTCACTAGTTCTTCATATATCTTTTCTACAAACGTTCACCAATCATGGAAACGCTTTCAAAATCCAATTCAAAGACTATTTATTGTTGAAAATATGAGATAATATTCACGAAAGCGTAGCCTCCTCTGGCGGCGGCCACGGCGATGGTGCCGCCGCCGCAGCCGCAAAATAGCTCGCAGAGGGTTTAGGGTGGGGGAGCATATTTAAACTACTCCAACCGAACTTTACGACCTGCTAACGGGGGGACTTCGCCCCCCTCGACCCCCCCCCCTCCCCACACACCACACACACACACACATGTATATGCGACTTATTTCTGCGAGGAGGTATTTCTCACAACGCCGGCTGCACCGCCGCCAGAGGAGGCTGCGCTTTCATGAATATCATCCCCTATTTTTAACAATAAAGAGTCCTTGAATTGGATTTTGAAAGCGTTTCCATGATTGTTGAACGTTTGTAGAAAAGATATATGAAGAGCTAGGTAATGAAATACTGGCACGGTACTAAAACGAATCTTAACCGGCTAATGTTGATCATCGTTTCCGTTGATTACCGTTGATGAGGTTTCAGTCCCGGTCTGCCGCCGTAGCAGCGCTCCACAGGGCCGCCAACATTGTAACAGTAATATTAGCACCAAAAGTTGTCCTCAATCCACGTCTTTGTAAAGTCGCAAAATTTAGTGAATAAGTGAGTCTTTAGCACTTTCTTGAAGATTACCAGACTGCCACTATTCTTAAAATCCCCGGATAATTCATTATAGAGCTGCGGGGTACTCTTCTCAAATGCTCTGAAACCCAGTTCCAGGTTGACTCCGGGCTCATAGAGTCTATACTGTTCTGCACTGTGTCTCAGTGACATGGCAGTGTCCAAATGAAAATCTTGTAGTAAATTCCTGTTTGGGCCGCTCAGGAATTTACTACAGTGTTATTGACCGAAGAAGGGTAAGCCACTTCACGCGAAGTTAATATTTTCATAATGGATTCTTTTTTGGTTTCAGAATGCAGTGCAGTAACGGACTTGGAAAATAGAATGGCGGGGGTCGAGGGGGGGGCAAAGCCCACCTGTTAAGGGAGTTTAGGAGGGCAAAGCCCAGCCATTAGGAAGGTTAAGTTAGGTTAGGTTAGTATAAACATTCAGCATGCGGTGTGGGCCGGCAGAAATACGCAGCGCGGAATAGAACGGGGATGGGTCCACTACGCTGGTCAGTGATAACGGTGGGGTGGGGCAGTGGTGGGGGTGGGTCAACATAAGAACATAGGGGACTGCAAGAGGCCTAATGGCCTACACAGGGCAGCTCCAGATTCCCCCCCACTACTACCTGTCATCCTCGTCCATGTAGCTATCAGGTCTACTCTTAAAACAAGCTATCGCCCCTGCACTCACTGTCATTGCTGAGTCTATTCCATTCCCCCACCGCCATATTACTAAACCAATGCCTGCCTATTTCCCTCTTAAATCTATACTTTTCTAATTTAAATCCATTACTGCATGTTCTATCCTGCTGGCTAATTCTCAGTACTTTACTTATATTGCCTCTGTTGTAACCTTTGACCCATTTGAATTCTTCTATCAGATCTCCCCGCACTCTTCGTCTTTCTAGAGAATGTAAGTTGAGATGTTTCAGCCTATCTTGATATGGGAGGTTCCTAAGCCCCTGAATCATCTTGGTCATCCTCCTCTGAACTGATTCTAGCAAGTTGATGTCCATTCTGTAGTGTGGGCACCTAAACTGGACAGCATAATCTATGTCAGTGTGGCCTAACTAACACTAAATAGAGTCTGGGGATGACCTCTGCACTTTTTTGGTTACCTTCCTGTTAATAAAGCTTAATACCCTGTTAGCCCTATTCCTCACACTGATACATTGCTTCATTAGTTTTAGGTCAGAGATCACTAACACTCCCAAATTCCTTTCACACACTGCTCTACCTATCACTGTGGAGTCTAAACCAGTGCTGTCCAAAGTTTTTCGCCTATTGTATCCTTTATTACCTTCTACTGTTACCTACCCCCCATGGCTGATTAAACTCATTTATACTAGTATATTACCCCTATTTATATTATATTTAGGTACACGTACATTACCTTCCTTCCTAGGTACCCGTCCCTCCCTCTCTCTTTTCCTTCATAGGACATGGAACGTTTCTGCTGTGTGTGTGTATTTAACTAGTTGTAGTTTTACAGGGCTTTACTAGTTGTAGTTTTACGCTCGTGAGGTCCCGTCTCCGTATCTGTATTTGTCCAACTTTTCCTTAAAGTTTTGCACATTCTTCACTAATACTACGTCCTCAACTAGTCTGTTCCAGACCTCTATATTTCTTTGCGGGAAGCTATATTTCTTTATGTCTCAAGCATCTTCCCTTCCTCATTTTTTTACAGTGTCCTCACGTGTTGCTGGTGTTTATTCCTTCTATTAGTTATAACTCCTCATTATCTACCTCTTTCATTTTGATCACTAATTTATTAATTTATATTAGGTCTCCCCTTTCTCTTCTTTCTTCCAGTGTTGGTAGGTCCATTTCCTTTAACCTTTCTTCATGGAACCATTTTGTTGCCATCCTTTGTATTCTTTCTAGTTTTTTTTGTGTGTGTTTCTTCTTATGGGGAGACCACACCGCTTCCGCATATTCCAATTTTGGTCTAATCATAGTGGTTATAAACTTTTTCATCATATCCTTATCCATGTAGTGGAATGCCAATCCTATATTTCTTACCATTCTATACGTATCACCGAATATCCTATTAACATGACTCTCAGGCTGTTGATTATCCTGTATTGTCACTCCCAGATCTCTCTCTTCTTGAACTTTCTTTAATATTTCTCCGTCTCCCATTCTATATGCCCACTGTGGTCTCCCTTCACTCTTTCCCATTACAATTACATGACATTTCTTCACACTGAACTCCATCTCCCATTTCATACTCCTTTCCCAAATCTTGTTCAGGTCATCTTGCAGAATTTCACAGTCTTTACTGTTTCTTATATGTCTCAGCAGTTTCGCATTGTCTGGAAACAGGTTCATGTAACTGTTTACCCTCTCTGGCATTTCATTTATATATACAGTAAACCCCGCTTAAGTCAGACCCGAATAAGCCGGATATCGGAAAAGTCGGACACTTTCAGGATCTTTTTTTTTTTTTTTTTTTTACGTTCTATTCCTACTGCACCGGTAGGCATTTTTTGCCCTTTGATTGAGTAATTTTAAGCCACTCGGCTTATATACTGGCTAAAATACCCTTGGGCTGCGTTTGAGAGAGTGACTCGGGGTGCACGGACCGATCTGTGTGCTCTCAAACACGTGACACCGCAGCCCGGATTCCCATCCGGACTGCTCGCTGCGGCTCAATTTGGAGAGGTGGAGCGCCTCCGTGCTGTGATGACGTCATCAGCTAATATGGCGGCCCAAAACAAACACATATAAGTGCTTCCATTGAATATCACCTCTCTGTGCCACAATAACCACTGCAGCTTCCTTTTCATCCTCTGTTGCAAGGACCTCGTCGGCCAGAACAGCTAGTGATGCATGTTTAAACGTTGTCAAGAAGATCAGCGGACGCCATTTTGCTGCCAGAACTGCTAGAGAGAGAGCAGCGGACGCCATTTTCCTGCCAGTGAGACGCCATTACCATAGCAACGACGAGGCTTAACCCGGTAGCAGCGACGGGCTAAATTTGTGGCTTTACCATGCAGTAGCGACGGGCCAAATATGTGCCATGATTTAAACCCCCCAAAATAGATGATGCATAAACTGTTCACAAATCCTTTGATATATGTTATGAAATGGTTTGTTTGAGTGATGAGTTTTTCTCATTTTTCTCGCTTAGAGGGCCATTAAGAAACATGATCCCCGCTGCTACCGGGTTAAATAGGGATGTAGTACTGTTTCAAATATGATTTATAAGACAGTAACATACACAATATATAATAATTAACCCGGTAGCAGCAGGGATCATATTTCTTAATGGTCCCTCTAAGCGAGAAAAATGAAAAAAAATCATCACTCACGCAAATCATTTCAGAACATATATCAACGCATTTGTGATCAGTTTATGCATCATCTATTTTTGGGGGTTTATATCATGGCAAAAATTTGGCCCGTCGCTGGTACACGGTAAAGCCACAAATCTGGCCCATCGCTGCTACCAGGTTAAATTAATGGAGTTAAGACACAATACTTACAGAAAGATTTGTGGAGAGTAAGTTGCCTGGCACAAGTCTATGCCAGACTTTTCATCTCTAGTTAGTGTGGGATTATCCTCCCCGAGGATGTCCCACACTTTGCCTGTCAGGGGAGAAGCTGCAGGGATACCTGGCCCACCCCCTAGCAAGTAAAACAAAAAAATGTCAACTAGCTATAATGTAACAAGCTTATTAGCAGAAGAAATGGAGTTACTGGAAAAGGTTACTAAAGCAGTTATATTTACATTATATAACTCATACTAAGCTGTGACTGTTCAGCGCAGGCACAGATGACATGCCTTCAGTCAATTTTTTTCTATATTCTCCAATAATTGAATCTCCCCCTAATTATTCTTAATACCTCACTTCACCTCCAACCTCTATCCACCGAAATTTTTCTTCAACTGCCCTATACACTCTGCTGAAAGACATGAATAGAGTAGGGAAAGCAAATTATTAGATAGTAGAACACAACATTCACGTACCAGTCTCTCTCTGATGTTTCTTGATTTCTGATATTTTCCTTCGGGACTTGCTCTGAATGGCGTACCAACGCCGCTCGCAGTCCTCTGCCGTCCTAGTTGACCCAAACGCAGAGTTGATGGACTCAGCCACCTCCCCCCCATGCCCTCTTCTTCGTCGCAGAGGTGATGCTGGGGCCATACTTCCCCTTAATCACCTCTCGATGGTCCTCCACACTGCTCACAAGAGCCATCGATTCTTCTGCTCCCCAGTTTGGCTTCCTTTTGAAGGAAACATGGAAATGCAGGCAACAGAAAGCCTATTGGCTCATTACGAGGTTGCCCGCTTTGGTGATTTAATCTGCTCGACAGCCACTTGGGGCCTGGGGAGCAGATGCAAGCACCTCGACATTGAGGAGCAGATGAAAGCACCTCGATATTGAGGAGCAAATGAAAGCCTCAATATTCAGTTTACTCCCGACGCAGCGAAGTGACGGTCGATTCTATATTTGAAGGAGTTGATAGTATTCGCATTTACTACTTCTGAAGGAAGATTGTTCCAGTGACGGATGACTCGGTTTGAAAAGAAACTCCTTCCGATGTCTGTGTTACATCGACTAGACTGAATGGGTAAACCGTTATTTCTAGTTCTTGAGTTGGTTTGCAATTCAAAGAATTTGGAGTAATCGACGTTATTGATTTTTTTCAGATACTTGAAGACTTGAATCATATCCCCTCGTAGGCGTCTTTTCACAGCCGAAGCAGCAGAGCCAGAAGCGTCCATCGTGAGGGGCGATGAATGTTAATTTTGGCGCGCCGGGTTTGTTGATGTCGGTAACTTGTCGACAAGCAAGGATAATACATATTATCCTAAACAGTCAAGCTAATATGCTTGTAAAAAAGTTTATTAATGCCATAAAACCCTAAATCTTTGTCGTATAGGCTTCGTTAAGAGGCTATAACCATAAACAACCAAGCTTTTTGATTTTCAGCGTGCCAAGACCAAGATCAAGACATGGCGAAAGTAATGCCACTCGCGCTTTTACGTGAAGGGAAGATCCAGCTGCAAGCAGTAAAGTTAAAACCTAATGCTAGAAGGAAAACAGCTTCTAGCATTCACTCTAAAAGGACTCCTAGGACCCTTTATTAATACGGCCCCAGGTCAGCCTCCCGAGTTCCCGCAGAGCTGCTACAGCCCCGCTGCAGAACGTGGCATCACCAGAGGCAGTTCATCAACACCTACGTAACCTGGTGGAATGGACTGCTTGCCTCGCAGCAATGCCTGGAGAACATGACTGTGCAGCGCTTCAAGGAGCTGATGAACGCATGGCTGCCGTCATGAAATGCCCAGGCATCAGAGTTGGGCCTTCAGATAGGGAACACTAAACATATTTCCTTTGTCCTGAAAACACTGTAACTGTGTGTAATTGAAATGCCAGAATTTTTCTCATTACAACACTCCCACACGGCCACTGCGCGTAACGAAACACAGAAATTAATCCAGACAAGGAAAGGTTTGCCGGCGCCGGGGAACGAACCCACGACCAGCGTAACGGGAGAGCCACTCCTTTACCAGTCGGCCAAAGAGGTACCCCGCTGGCTAAGTGGGTTAAGGGAGGCTCGCCCATCAGGCAAGTCATGTCATTACATAATGTGCACTACACTGAACTCTGTAATATAATCTTGTAATCTGTAGAGAGAGAGAGAGAGAGAGAGAGAGAGAGAGAGAGATTAAAATCATAAGAGATGTAGGAGGAGGAGAAAGAAGGAAGAGGAGTAGGAGAAGGAAAGAAGACTAGGAAGAGGAGAAGGAAAGAGGAGGAGGATAGGGGAAGGGAAGGAAGCTAAGATGGGAAATATAGAAAAGAAGGAATATGAGAAGGAAGATAAATGGAGGAAGGGAGGCAGAGTAAGAAATGCGGAGAAGGAGAAAATGATGGAAGAATATTAGACAGGACGGGGAAACCAGGAAGAGGAAGGAGGAAGAGGAGAAATGGGAAATGAGGAGTAAGAAGAGAGAGGAGGGAAGATTATAAATGGAAGAGGATGAGGAGAAGAGAGAAAGGGATAAATATAAGGAAGGAGGAACTAGAAAAAAAAACTATATAAAAGGAGGAGAAAACAATATTATAGAAAGCAGAGAAGTGAGGGAAGAATCTCAGAAGAGAAGGTTATGGAAGGAGGAGGAGGAGGAGAGAGAAAGATAAATATTAGGAAGGAGGAATAAGAAAAAAAAAAGTATAAAATAATGAGTAAATTATATAACAAAGAGGAGACGAGGGAAGAATATTAGAGAGAAGGAAAAACATGATCAAAGGAGAGAAGAAAGTATGGAGAGAGGATGAAGAGCAGGAGGATGATGACAGAGAGGAGACACAAGGGAAGACATGAAGGGAGGATGGAGTTTTAGATGGTAAGAATCATGAACACTACTACTACTACTACTACTACTACTACTACTACTACTACTTCTACTACTACTACTACTACAACAGCTATCACTACTACTACTATGCTTGGTCCTGGGCAAAGTGAGTCCTGGGTCATCCTGCCTCTGCTGCTGGTAAGGTCTTGGTTCCTGAGCTCCTGGCACTGTCACTGTCCGCTGCTGGCCGGCACCTCACCTGTGGACGGTAAGAGGTGTGAGCCGTCTGTCTGTCAGGTGATTAGGGACTGAGCAAGGCACTGGTCCTGTTTGTGAAAAATATCTGATTCAAATAAAAAAATCCAAACCAAACATAACAAAACCACAATAGGTCTTAACTCATAATTCATATATTCTTTCTTACTAGTGAGACTTCCTGTATAACAAAATGAGGCCACTTTTTGGTGATTTATACCATAGGGTGCTGGCTATCATGGGTTTGAAGATACCCTAAACTTATCCTAATAAAACCTGTAGGTCTTGACTCAGAAAATTCATACATGCCTGCTTACTAATGATACTTTCTATACAACTAAGTAAGGTTATTCTTTGTGGCTTTATACCATGAGGCAGGGGCGGATACAGGGGGGGGCCCAGGGGGCCCGGGCCCCCCCAAAAATCTCCGACCCCCCAGAAAATCTCGAGTGTATGCGGATAGTCGGTACATAACTGACACGCTTATAATGTGCCGCAACTATAATACGGAATGTGTCGTCGTCTGTAGGCATGTGCAGGCGCCGATACGGGGGTGGGGAGCTAGACGGACCGGGCCCCCCCCAAAAAAAAAATATTAGGATAACTAAAATATTTGAAATAACCATGAATTGAGGAAACATAAAATATATTTAAGATACCCCTAAAAAGCTAGAGAGCTGGGGAGCGAAGCCGGCCGCCGCTAGATAGCTCTGGACGCTGTCCTCCAAACTTTAAGAAATTCCTCCTCTAAGGTTCCTTGGGCTTTACTTTGCGGAGGTGGACGGGATGCTCAGGCAAGATTTTTTTTTTCGGTGTCTGATGTAATTTTTCACTCTCCTGCAGGACCAGGGCACAAAGGGGCACGTGCCCAGGGCCCCGCACTCATCTAACAATCTATATACTCGTACAGGGCCGTAGTACGCCGTACCCATGGGGATTGGTCGGACCCCCCCCCCCCCCCCATCTGCTAAAATGTCCACTTTCAGAGAGTCAAAACGAAAATTGGTACCTTTCTGTTGCATTTCTGGAGAACTCAAGATTTTCTTTATTTATTTTCAGTATTTAAGTTGCGGAATCGTATATTGAATATTATAGAGCAAGATTTAAAGGCCTAGAAAAAAAAATCTTTGTAACCTCATTCCTCACATGCAAGCATAAAGTGAATTTTAGTGCAGGCCACTATCATCATTCGGCACTTCGAAGAGGAAATAAGGGAAGACTTCCTTGCCTTTTTGCACGCCCATGACCTCACCGGTAAAGGGTTAGCCTGGCTCCTTTTGCGCACCGTTGAAGACCTCGGATTGGACATGGCCAAGTGCAGGGGACTTGGTTTCGATGGAGCAAATGCCATGACTGGAAAATTCAAAGGGTGTGCCGCAGTACTCATGAAGAAGTACACCCTGGCCAAGCCAATCCACTGCTTTAACCACCGGCAGAATCTAGTACTGACAAAGGCGTGTGACGCCACGGAAGTGAAGATCGCTCTTCAAACACTGACCGAGGTGTACAACTTCGTTCATTCTTCGAATATGAGCAGTCTCCGCTTCACAGAGGTTGTCAAGCTTACCTCGGCCAAACGCGAAAAGTTTGTTCCCCTGTGCCCCACCAGGTGGATTGAGAGTCATGACGCAGTGCTGGTTTTCGTTGAATTTCTGCCTGTCATCGCTGTTGTTCTCGAGGAAGAACTTGACACCACCGCTGGGCTCCTTCTCTTCGCCATACGTGTTCCCCGCTTTCTCGTTGGACTGGTTGTAGTGGAGCGTATATTGGCGCATACTCTCGAACCAAGCCGAACTCTTCAGAGAAAAGATGGCGACCTGGTGTCAGCCTAGCCACGATTCGTGGCATCGATACCATTTTTGCCAAGCTCAGAGCAGATACGGAGAATCATTTCCACGACGTGTTCATGAAAGCGGAAGAGCTTTTGGTCGAGGTGGGGTCATCGCATGACACCATCCCTGTGCCACGACTCTGTGGACGACAGACCCAGCGATCAAATGTTCCGTGCGAGAATGCTGAGGAGTACTACCGCCGGGCGGTGTACATTCCGTTCGTGGACCACGTCTTGGCTGTGCTGAAGAGTCGGTTCGGCGACGACACAGTGCCTGTCGCACTTCAGCTCAAGCAACTCCTCAAAGGCCCCGAAACGGATGTTGCGGCTGTGCTTCAAGCGGCGAAGCACTACGAGCTGGACATCGAATCCCTGACACTCGTGAAGGCGGAAGCGGAGCGCTGGGCATTATCTGTTCCGGTCTTCCAAACTATCAAAGAAGCCCAGGCACACACCAGCACCAGCATAATCCCCAATCTCGCCAGTCTCTTGAAAACTCTGTTGACGCTTCCAGTCTCCAGCGCGGAGGGCGAGAGGTCTTTCTCAGCATTGAAAAGGCTGAAAATCTATCTGAGGAGTACCGTCGGCCAAGAGCGCCTGAACAGACTTGCCCTCCTCTGTGTCCACTATGATATCCCATTACAGTCGAGAGAGTGATAAGCAAATTCGGCGAAAAACCGCCGATTACTCTTCGCTTAGTGAGGCACTTGTTGAATACTTGGGAATTTGTAAATATATTTCTTTAGATCAGCCAATCTTTGCTGCCTCGTACAGGCCTACCGGCCTCTTGCAGACTCCTGCGTTCTTATGTTCTTATGTTCAATCCCATGTAAAAGAAGCCCTATAAGAATTCCTTTTTATCTTCAGCTGTGTCTAATTTTACATATTAGCTCTTTTTTGTAAAGGTTAGGTTTGTAATTTATATATGACCTGTATTATGATCACCGTTGCTGCTTACATATCGAAATAAACGTTTAGCTTTCTTCGAATGCTCGTATGGTGATGATTTCTACCTGTTCAGATCTGCCTTTTCACTGGTCGGATGTACAATTTGAATTGTTTCTTTCATTTGTCACATATACGTTGATTGCTTGGGTGCTGCGGATTTTAAGCGAAGAACCGCCATCGCTATCCCTTGGTCTTCACTGTTTTGAGGCTGTCGCTAACTTATGAAATTTTACCATCGGGCCCCCCAAATTGATTTTCTGGATCCGCCCCTGATACATATACATACATTGTACATTTTAGAAGTTTGTTTGTATCATATAAGTACAACATAAACCTGGGTGATTTAAATAATCTTCAAAGTACTAATTTTATGTTACTTGAGCAAACATTAGTTTTAAAATCTTGTTCATTTCTGTAATTTGGACTACAAAACTTTACCCTCGAAACAACACTGCTTACTTTAGAACTACATGTTCTAATAAAAAAGTAATATACTGGCAAGGAAGAAAATGTTACATTCATATTACATGTATAATCTTCGTTTATACAGGCTGCTGCTGTAATACATATTTTTACGTACAAGACACATGGAAACTGGGTCAGGTATTTTATGAATATAAAATAAAAATTAACTAGATTAATTAAATTAGTTACTGTTAACAGCAATACACTGAAACTGGTTTACCTCAAATTTATGCGTCTGTTCTTACGTGCAAATTCATCAAGGACTTCATGATCAAAATTTGTGTCACAATAGACAGAGTAAGGCCAGTCCATCTAAGCGACTTTCACTCACTGCGTTCCTAAGGTATGTTTTAAGCAATTTAAGGGCACTTAAGGATCGCTCAATGGTGGAAGTGCTAACAGGCAGGGTTGAAAAAATTGTAATAAGGTGAAATTTTTTTAATATGTGCCCAATTTTTTGGCACATGCCAATGTCTCAACAACTTGCTTTGACCTCTCATGAGATTCACGACGCTTCCAATAACTCTGCCCCCGTAGATATTCATCTTCAACGAGATCTGCATCTCCATCAAGAAATTTTCCATAAAATTCAACTGCCTCCTTCAGTTCACTAAAATCAGTATCAACTGAAAGAGAGGGAACAAGATTTCCCAGCAAAAACTCCTAATGTGTTTAGATGCAAACCTTTCCCTGAGTTGTGCTATAGCAGTGTCCGAAAATGGGAGAAAAATAGCTCTTCGATAGTACTCCTATGGAGTTGCTGTTGAAGGGTTAGCCTTAATTATGTTCCTGATGACCACTGATTGTTCAAGGCTTCTGGCTTCCGTACCTTTCCTCAGCTTGGGCAAAAAGTTGGTTGAACTTATTTCCATCACGATAGGACTGAAATGCATCTATGCAGCTCTGTACACTTCCAAGAGCACCCATCAGCTCTTGTTGTGACCCCTGCAGCTTTTCTGGCAAGGGTTTAGTGACACTTAGAACTGAGGTGAGCACTTCCAAACTCATTAGAAAACCTGGGTCACTTATTGCTTTAGATTAGGCTTGGCTGCTGATTCTTCACCTAACGTGTTTTGCAGTAATTATTCTTAATCATTATTTCATTATTTACCCACCTGATTAACTGAATTATCCGGGGCATCAGCCGAGTCAGTGGTGACTCTCTTACACCAGATAGAGTACGTACGTGAAGCGTTTTCTGGCGTTTTGTGGCCAAGGAGGAAATATGTAAAGAATGGAAAGGCACAAATCCCAAGCCTGCGTGAATTCAAGAAATGACACACGCTATAGAAAAAAAAGTACTACATAAACAAAAAGTGAAGTCTATCAATTATAATTTTCAGAAATTTGGAATTTGTGGTCAGAAAATATTATACGGATAACATGAATAGGCTACGGCCACGTGAGCCTACGTCATCAATGAATGTTTCTCAAAATAGATCACCTGCTCTTATTCAACTCAGCAGCTCCATTGTTCAAGTGCTGAACATACAATAGTTACTCAGCCACTCTACACTGTCAAGCACAAAACGGTCATTAAAGGTGGTAATATAGCGGCAAAGGTCGACCTCACAGGTGCCATACGCGTCGCCTGCCGCTCTCCCCGTCATAATACAGAATCATTACATACTCACCACTGTCACCAGACAAGTTCACTTGGTGCCTCTACAGTATATAGTGCTCCAATCACTTTGACTGCACCTTACACCTAAAATTAAGTAAATATGAGAGGCAAGAAGGAGAGAAGGCACACTTACGACTTTCGTGCTCTCTCTCTCTGCCAGAGCCATCCCAATCTCGTATGCCTCTTCTTCCTGTCTCCCGCTACAAACACCCCTCCGCCATTGACAGCTTGACATCGCAGTACTCTACACACAGTTTTATGAACCCATCATTTAACATCTTAATCAACACTTATCATAACACTTATCATAACACTTATCATAACACTTATCATAACACTTCCCTTATGACCAACACAACAAAAATGGAAGGGAAGCAAAACACAGTGTGCGAGTGTTGGAAAATCAGAGGAGAATCACTTTATTAATAAGAGAAGACAGCTATATAGGTGCGTAACATTTTCAGGAGGCGCCGTTGCAAAGGACAGCCATCATCATCATCAGCAGCAGCAGCCAAACGTAAACAAACCAAGCCTGACACTCGTGCTGGACGCCGCCCACGGGACCCCGCCACCCAGCGCCCTTTCCCTCCCACTGGTGACGTGCCCTTCTAGCTGCTGGCCCATCACTGCCCCTGAAGTAGATCCTGCCCTCCAAACCCCGCCCATGCATGACCTCGCACACACCCACATCCCCCCACTGCACTCCACGCCTCCATCTTGCTTGCTTGCTTACTTACTTGGTTGTGTTGTTTAGAGGCCTCACAGTCGTGGTGCTGCTGCTCCCGGTCCTGCTCAACAGGGCGATTTGGTCCGGTATGGTGTTGGTAGTCCTACATCTTGAGGTGTAGCCCGGCACTGGGACTGTTTGTAGCAGTTTGTCCAGCCCATTCTTTAACCTGTTTACCGGGCAACCTGTTAGGTTTGGGACTTCCTTAGGCAGGCTGTTAAAGACTCGTGGCCCTTCATGGGACAAACTGGAGGCCAGCAGGGTCCTGCCTCCACCTGCTGGGGCTCTTGTGGGGAGGGATCTTCTGCTGCACTTTCGTCCGGTCCGCTGATTGACGTGCTCTTGCACCATACTAGGCTCATTGCCAACCTACCTACATGAAAAAAAGTTATCTTCAACAAAAAGTATTCAAGAATGCATTCACGAATACTCTTGTGAAGCATTCATATTTGTATTGGAATTATCAGTATTTAAGAGTATTCGTATAAATATGAAGTATTTGTATTCGAATACACAGTTCTTGTATTCACCATCCCTGTCTGCAATTCACTATTCCGCTAATCGCTAATCTGCAAATTTTCCTGCTTCGCCGGTCAGCTATCGCAAATCCGCTAATGCTAACACTAATAATTTTTTTTAGTCCACTAATGAAGTCCGCTAACCATTTTTTAGTCCGCTAACCCTTTATTGGTAGTTGAAAACATAATTTCCGATAACATAACATTACAGTTTATATATTTATTTATTATATATATATTTTTATATATGAGAAGTTTTAAAAAAGCCAAACATAAAATCCTCCCTCTGGCCCAGCCTTCAAGAGGTGCATGTTTCCCTTGACAGCTTCTCAAAGTTATCATGACGGACCTTTGCAACAGGCCGCACCATTCAGCGTTACGCTGCCATGGACAACTCAAGCAGATCTCACTCTCGCACAGCCATGCAAAAGAGAGAGAGAGAGGTAGTGACCCTCTCTGAGGAGAGTGACGTAGCACCAGCGTGGTCTGGTGGGGAATCCCTGCGTCATGCTCAAGTTAGAATCGATAGACTATAGTGGACTCATTTTTAGTTGAGCTAAGAGACAATGAATGTGGTTAGCAGCTGCCATATCCACTCCACCAGTTCATTATTGAAGAAAGACTAGCCCAAGAATCTTGACATTTATCCTCCTTAACTATTTGGGTGTTATTCCAGAATTCAGATGTGGTTAGCTTAGATTAATTGGTCTTTTTTATTGACCTTTTCCGTTATTTTGAGCACTTTTTACCATTAAACATTTACTGGTCGGTTAGGTCAGGCTGTGGCACTGCTCTGTTGTTACTGGTGGGTGTACTTCTGGAGTTTGCCTGAAGGTGATGGCTCTATGTTAATTATTACTATATATTGTTAATTTTAATGAGGACTAGGTGGCCCCATACTCTGCCTGCTAAATTGTTGGCTGGCCCGGCCCGTGATTTCTTTAATTCTTTTTTTTCATAATATTGAAGCGAGGGCAGCCAGCCAAGTTAATACCTATAATATGAATCCTAAATGCAGTGCAGCAACAAGGGAGTTCTGGAAGACAGAAGGGGGGTTGGGTTGGTTTAAATTTATCCGGCATTTGGCGTGGGTGGTGGAAATTTGCAGCTTGGTACTACAGATGAAGCGGAAGTTGATTATCGTGTGATTTCCTGAACAAAACAGTGTCTCCATAATAACATGAACATTATAGTTTGTCCAGAAGTAATCAGGCACCATCTTTATGTTAGATTTTGATGTCTTTAAAATTTATCTCCAATTCTTTCTCTCCCTCTTTCCTCCAATGTTCTCTCCCTATCTCATTCTTCCCTTTCTCTCCCTATCTCACTCCTTCAATGTTTTCTCCCTTTCTCACTCCTCCCTTTCTCTCCCTATTTATTTCCTCCAATGTTCTCTCCCTATCTCATTCTTCCCTTTCTCTCCCTATCTTTCCTTAAATTCTGGTGACAAAACAATTTTTTTTATTCATTCATATATTTGTTAGCTATTTGTATGTTTTTTTAAAATTACTTTTGACAAATATTCCTGGCAAGTTAAGTTTAATTTGTGCCTTGTTACAGGTCATCAGTGGATGGCAGACATGAGTGAAGCAGTCCTCTGGCTGCCACAGCAGGTTGGGGACCTGTAGCCCTGACACTGCTCCAATGGAACCAGACTTGTAAGTACCACGTCACGCTGACCTGTGGAGACTTTTGTTTGTTTTCAGTGTCGCTACAGTAATGCCTGGGTTTACGAGTGCCTTACTTTACCAGTGTTTTGATTCACAAGCAAAAAAAATCACTAAAAATGCCTTGGTTTATGATTGGTGACGGTGTAGGAGCACCCTGTCTGTACACATTGAGGACACAAGCCTTTGTTTGCTGCAAGGTGAGGGCGCTCACACTGCGTTGTGGTAGACTCACAGAGGCAGCGCCTGGTTGTGTTGGTGCCCCTGCGTGAAATCTTTGTGTTTTCAGCACTACTGCAATGTGCATTCATTTTATATGGTTTGCAAGCAAAATTCCAGAAGGATTTAAGCTCATAAACCGAGGTATGACTGACACTATCAAGGAGACTGTCTGGCAGCACAGTAAACCCTCGATGAGACCGACTAATTGGGGGGAACTTGGTTCATTATTGCCGAGAGTCCGTTATGAGTGGCGGTTATTTTAAAATACTTATAATATTACCGGCGAACCTAATAAATGTAAGCATATAGTTTATATTACTGTGTGTGTTGTCAGCACATTGTCTGTATAGCTGCACAACACACTTGGCGAGGCACTGAGGCTGCCAGGTTGGCAGTGGGCCGTATTGTTACGGATATGGATAAAATTTTACAAGTGCACCGCTGGAAGACCAAACCGTTAGTTAGTTTGTGTTGTGAAATAACCTGCTAACTGTTTTTTATCACATAAAGGATTGATGACTTTCAATGCCTGCCGTGCTGCCGCAGCCACAAAACAGGTTCAGCTTGCTTACTGTTTCTACATTCCACTCAGTGCTCACAAAGATCAAAAGTGGACAAGATAGAACAAAATCAAGCAATTTTTTTCCTGCTGTGTATTCCCCAGGTGTGCATGCTCACCTGGTTTACTCCCCTGGTGGGCTTCCCAACCCCACAGTCCCCATGGTGAGGAGGGGAAGCCGCACTCTGCTGATGGTCTCAGTACATAATTACATAGACAAAAACAAATACTGATGAAAGAGCTGGATAGTGCATCCTATGCAGTCAACTTATAATTATGATTAGATTAAGAGCTACAGTCCATTTAGTGACATATTCTGAACAGTGCTTGTACTGAACAGCAGAGTGACTTACAGGAGGTATTTCTGGTAGTAAACAACCCCCGCCATGTTTGCTGTTTATTTCCACCACGCCAAAGCCAATCAATTCAAACTAACCAAACCTAACTTGGCTCCCAGCGACCCCCACAAGCTGTGTCAGCACCGACACTCACAAACGCTTGGCTATTTCCCATTACATTTACGTCCTGGATTGATGCGTGACATTTTTTGTGGTGTGAATACGTTCTCCATTTGAATGTGAACCACAAGCAGAGAAATATTTCACGGGTGGGCTGGAAAGACTACAGTAACCCAAGGATTGGTCATTAGAGGAGAGCAAGCTGGCTAGCAGTTGTTCTTACCGGTTCGTCCAGAAATTATTCTTGGTGGATCCCCGTGGATTTCTGACCCTCTGACCTTGTCCGTTATGGCCGGAACTGTTGTAAGCAGGTCTGTTATATCCCGGGTTTTACTGCATCTTATGTATTAGCAAGTTGTGATTATTTTGTGACATAGCTGTGTCAGTGGTGTGTTGTTTCCTAGTGTTACATGTAGTGTGTTGCTTCAAGCTGTTTGGAACACAGTGGACCCAGGAGCCTGCAACTTGCTCAAATTATTGTTGCTTCTCTCTGATTTCAGGGACGGTGCCAGGGAGACCAACGCTGTGTGAGTGTCCCAGTGGCTTACTGTGCTGCGCCAAGGTGTTGACAAGTAACGTGGAGGTTGAGGTGAGTGAGTGTTATATCACTGTTATAATTGAGTGGTTTGGCAGTGGCTGGGGTAATACACCACTCTTAGAGGCCTCAAGATGGAGATAAATAAAATGGATTACACACACAGGAAGGTTGAAGGGATTGATATTACTGTCATGGATTACAGAGACACTACTGTTCATGGGAAGGGAAGGGAAGGGAAGGAGCGAACGACTAAAAAGTAAAGAGAAGAGATAGAGGAAGAGGAAAGGAAGGGAAGGAAAAGAAGGAACAACCAAAAAGTGAAGGAAAGGAAATGGAAGGAAAAAAAAGGAGTGAACAACCAAAATGTGAAAGGAAGAGAAAAAGTAGAGGGAAGGGAAGGGGAGGAAAGAGTGGAGGTAGAATGGAAGGAATACCAATGCTGATTTAGTTAATTAATAAACAAACAAACACATTGAAATGAATCAAACTAACACACACACACACACACACACACACACACACACACACACACACACACACACACACACACAACACCCAGGTGGTTCAAGTCTGGCCATGTCATGTCTGCCTGGCCATGCACCAGCTGAGAGCACAGGAAGTCTGCAATAGGCCTATGGTAGGTCTTGTCAAGGCAGCTCCTGTCAACTAACCCCTCCCAACATCACTGTCCATTCCACTCATCCACCACTCTGTTAGTATTGGCACTCACTTGCCACATGACTGCCAGGCCTGTTCCATTCATTAACCAGTCTGTTAGTATTGGCACTCACTCACCACATGACTGCCAGGCCTGTTCCACTCATCCACCACTCTGTTAGTAAACCAATTCTTGCCTGTGTCCTTGTTGAATCTGAATATATCCAGTTTAAACTCATTACTACATGTCCTGCCTAGTTCTCTAACCATAATAATCTTATTAATATCCCCCTTACTAAAGCCCTTCATGCTGTTATAAGATACACAACACTTCATTACAGCCGCTGGACCCACCACCCATCGGCAAGTGTTCCAGGAGGCAAGAAGGAGTGACTCTACACCATGGAACTTTGACAGACCTCCTCCTCCTGCCTTCAAGTCTGGCCAAGTAAGTGTGTGTGTGTGTGTGTTTGTGTGTGTGTGTGTGTGTGTTTCTAAAGGAGTGACTAAAGACTCTCTCTCTCTCTCTCTCTCTCTCTCTCTCTCTCTCTCTCTCTCTCTCTCTCTCTCTCTCTCTCTCTCTTATTCTTATTCACACAGGTATGAACGACGTCACCACGACCTGGTCTGAGGAACTGCTGGACAAGTACCGTAGGCTCATCCAGCAGTATAAGTCTAAATTCCCTAACATTTTGATTTCAGGAGTTCTACCACGGACTTGGGCGGAGAGCAACTTCTTCAGTAAGGCCTTCAGCCTAAACAACCGCTTACGGACTCTTTGCAGAGAGCTTGACGTGGAGTTCTTCAACGCATGGGACGATTTCTATGGACAAACTGAGCTCTTCCACAGGGACGGATTACACCTGTCTCCCATCGGGGCAGCCAGATTCGGAAGGCTCCTCAACGACGCAGTACATGACACCCGATCAAAAAACAACCCTCAGCCACTTCCCTCCACCCCGCCCGTGTAAATAGACGCCATGCATCGCAACAAACCCGTAACCGTGATCTCGCAAGTACCTCCACCTCTATTACCAAGCTTCTTGATAACTTAAAAATCCTTAGTTTCAATGCGCGTAGCCTAAGAAACAAATTCGATGAACTGAGATGTCTTGCTCTAACAGAAAATTTTGACATGATTGCTATAACCGAAACATTTATCGACACCACAAATATTGATTTAAGTTCCGAATACAACATAGATGGCTACAGACTCTTCGACAAAGATCGTGTAAACCGTAGAGGCGGTGGCGTCGCCCTTTTTGTCAAAAACTGTTTGCAACCCACTGACAAAACACCAAGAAACAGTAACGTTGAACATTTGTGAGTGCGAGTAAACATTGCAAAAGTCAATTTAAATATATCTGTCTCCTACAGACCTCACGGGCAATCACTCGACGACCTTGAAATGTACAGCGTCTTAAGGCAGTCACTTAATAACAATGACTCACTGATATTAGGAGACTCTAACCTCCCCCATATCGACTGGGCAACACTGTCAGGTACAGAAGGCAAGTAACATAGAGTGATCGAATTTCTTGAAGAAAATTATCTAAACCAAATGGTTTCTGAACCAACTTGACAAAATAATATACTCGACCTTGTTATAACGACCCATGATAACCTAGTCAGTAATGTCACGGTAGGAGAACACCTCGGCTCTTGCGATCATAAATTAGTGCGCGTCGACATTAAAGCTCAATCATCAGTGACTGAAAATAAAGTAAAGGTGCCCAATTTCAAAAGAGCTAACTTCGTAGAAACCCGACAAAAACTAACAGAAATACAACTATCAGATGACGGCAACGTAGAGGAAGCCTGGCTAAGCTTTAAAAATCACTTACTCACTCAGCAGAACACATTCGTCCCCTTGTGTGAGAAGCGAATTAACACTAATAAAAGCCCACCGTGGTTTAATAGCGAAATTAAACAATCAGTCAATGAGTGAAAATTGTTTTACAGGTTAAAGAAAAAACAAAGCACGCCCAAAAATATTAGACTTTATAATGATGCCAGGCGACGAGTAAAAAGACTAGTAGGTCAGGCAAAGCGTAGATATGAAGAAAATATTGCAGCCAACTGTAAAAATAATCCGAAATTTTTCTTCAGTTACATAAACAACAGAAAGGCGATCAAAAGTGGTATTGGACCTTTAACAAACAGCGACGGTGCACTAGTGACTGACAGCCAACACATTGCAAACCTCTTAAACAATTACTTTTCCTCGGTGTTTAATACTAACAGTCTTCCTCTCGCTACCAACAACACCAGTACTATTGTAAATCTCGAGCATGCATTGCCTAATTTTGAAATAACAACCGATGAAGTCCTTAAAGCTCTCCATTCACTTAAAACAAATAAAAGTCCCGGACCCGACAAAGTATATCCTATACTGCTTAAAGAAACAAAGAGCGAAATACTCTCCTCCCTCACTACCGTATTCAATATGTCCTTGCGACAAGGCATCGTGACACCGATTTTTAAGAAAGGAGACAAAAAAATACCAGGTAACTACCGACCCATTAGTCTAACTTCAATTGTAGGTAAGCTACTCGAGAGCATAATTAGAGACAAAATTGTGAGTTACCTCGAAAGCCACTCATTAATTGGGGATTCACAACATGGCTTTCGTAACAAAAGATCCTGCCTGTCAAACCTATTGACCTTTTATAACGACCTCTTCTCAGTTTATGACGTAACCAAATCACTGGACGTAGTCTATCTTGATTTCCAGAAAGCGTTTGATAAAGTCCCACATCATAAATTACTTTATAAATTAAAGCAAATAGGCATTGACGGTCAAGTAAACCAATGGATCGCGAATTGGTTGAGCAACAGACAACAAAGAGTGGTGATTGATGGATTTAACTCAGAGTGGGCGCCGGTCACTAGTGGCGTCCCTCAGGGCTCGGTTCTTGGCCCAGTGCTCTTCATTATTTACATCAACGACGTGGATGTTGGACTCAATAATCACATTAGTAAATTTGCAGACGACACAAAGATTGGTAACTCGGTTCTCACTGACGAAGACAGGCAAAGCCTCCAAGAGGATTTGCACAAAATTTCAGCTTGGTCGGATAGAAGGGAGATGCCCTTTAACGTAGGAAAGTGCCAGGTACTTCAAGTTGGAACAAAAAATAAGAAGTTTGATTATGAAATGCGCGGCGTAAAACTCACAAGCGTTCAATGCGTTAAGGACCTGGGGGTCAAAATCGCGTCAAACCTCAAATTCTCACATCAATGCATCGATGCAGCAAATAAAGCGAACAGAATGTTGGGCTTCATTAAAAGAAACTTTTTTTTTGAAGAATAAAGATGTAATACTTCTGCCCTACAGTAGTTTAGCCTTAGAATATGCGGTACAGTTTTGGTCTCCCCATCATGCAAAGGACATTGCTAAACTAGGTGTTCAGCATCGGGCAACGAAAATGATCCCTTCCTTGCGCAACAAATCCTACGAAGAAAGGCTTTCCACCCTTAACATGTTCTCTCTTGAGAAACGTCGCCTGTGAGGAAAACTGATCGAATGTTTTAAAATACTTAATGGTTTCACGAATGTAGACAGATCAACATTGTTTATGATCGATGACACTTTGCGCACGAGGAACAATGGCATAAAACTCAAATGTAGACAAGTAAATTCAGACTGCACCAAATTTTTCTTCACCAACGTTGTAGTGCGAGAATGGAATAAGCTCTCACCGTCAGTGGCCCAGTGTAACACGATTGACTCCTTTAAAAACAAGCTTCCTTGAACTTAATATCAACTTGAGGAGAAAAGCGACGTTTTGGAGCCATCTGATTAATGTAGAATCATTTACGTTTAAGGACAGATCACCTAGTCTGGACCATGGGGTCTGTGTGGTCTGATTTTCTATGTAATTCTCTCTCTCTCTCTCTCTCTCTCTCTCTCTCTCTCTCTCTCTCTCTCTCTCTCTCTCTCTCTCTCTCTCTCTCTCTCTCTCTCTCTCTCTCTCTCTCTCTCTCTCTCTCTCTCTCTCTCTCTCTCTCTCTCTCTCTCTCTCTCAACTATTACTCCTCCTCCTCCTCCTCCTCCTACTACTACTACTACTACCACTACTATGAAAATTCAAATTAGGATCTTCTTTTTTCTCATACAACTGCTACTTTTTCAACTATAACTCAACTGCTACTCCACTTAGAGTAACCCCCTTTTACCCACACCTGGCCACACCCTTGTCCTAACACCACACCAAGTTATAGTCTCCTAACTTGTAGACTTTTAGCAGGAGAAGCAAAAAAGTAGATATATATTACTAGGAAAATTCAAATCAGGATCTTCTTTTTTCTCATACAACTGCTACTTTTTCAACTATAACTCAACTGCTACTCCACCGCCAGTAACCCCTTTTACCCACACCTGGCCGCACCCTTGTCCTAACACCACACCAAATTATAGTCTCCTTAATTGTATAGTTTTAGCAGAAGCAGCAAAAAGGTTAACATATATCACTCAAAAAACTAAAATCCCACCAAATTTTTTCATCACGATCTCTAACATAAACCATTTGAACACCACCACTACTACTACTACACCCCCATTGACCACCCTTCCTCCTTCTCCTCCTCCTCTCTTTCTCTTCCTCCTCTGCCTCGTCCTTCCCTCCAGGACTTACCAGCCCTGCATCGTGCCATCTCCCAAGTGGTGCCTTTCCTTTGTTTATTATAAATGTTAGGAAATGTTACACTCATTGAGGAATGTACTGGTACAAATGATATTATATGAATATAATACAGGAATAATACCAAACATATAAAAATATACCTCCCCAAAAGCTAGGCCACTGCACAAGATGAACATGTGTTAGTCATTGCAGTAAAGAACATAGGATGCATTAGGCCATTCATTGCATCCCTACAAAAGAGCAACTTATAAAAACATGTGTTAGGCATTGCAGTAAAGAACATAGGATGCATTAGGCCATTCATTGCATCCCTACAAAAGAGCAACTTATAAAAACATGTGTTAGGCATTGCAGTAAAGAACATAGGATACATTAGGCCATTCATTTCATCCCTACAAAAGAGCAACGTATAAAAAGAGAAACCAGTAAGACAGTTGTTGTTGTTGGTGCGGTGAATGTGGACCTCTGGTAACACAGTGAGCCCCTTCATGTGTGTGTGTGTGTGTGTGTGTGTGTGTGTGTGAGGTGATCCCTCATGGTCACAGCGTCACTGCCTTCAAAACTCCTGCCTTCTGGCTTTTTTAGAAGCAAAGCCGTCGATGACATGGTCGTGTGATGGCAGCTGTTTGCCAGTCTCCTGATTGATGCTGATTATTGCAAGTCCACTGAGGCCATCTTGTCCCATGGGTGGTAGGACTTTATGAGCCCTAGCTCTGAAAAGCTCCTCTCTGTTGAGACCACAGTCACTGGGAGAGTGCCGGCAGTCTGTAGAGCAATCCACAGATTGCCGTAAAGTTCTTTCAGCTGATTTTTGTGGATGTTGGAGAGAAACCCCAATGCAGTCAAGTCATCCGAAGGCAGGGGCGACAAGTTGTTGATTTCAAGAGCCCGTGCCTTTCCATCAATGTGGTTTTTATTCCCAGTGCTTAGAGTGGTACAGAGCTGCTCGTGGCATTGCTTGGACAACGCCTCACCAGCCAGTCTTATAAAGTTGAACAGCAGCACTCCAAATTTGTCTCTGATTTCTGCCAGTGTTTGAAAGCTTTCCTTTAATGAGTCAAAGGTGGTGTCCACAACCATGTTAAAGAATTCAGTTGGTAACCTCTTGATAGCCTGGGGCTTCATAGGCAAAGTGTTTCTCTGTGCCTCTTAAGCACAGCATTCATCTGGTCACATACAGCAGCAAAGCTCTGTATCTTCTCACTGAGGTTGTTGCCTTCATGAGGAGGTCAAGTGCTACATCAAGCTGCCTTGTGGCAGGAGCCTGCTCCTTGCTTGGCCCCATTGTCATACGACTGTCCTCTGCAGTTGTCAGAAGGAATACTCAGGCCTGTTCAGAATCAAAGATGATAAACAAAGACCTGTGTTGTTTGGGAAGCCACAAGAAATGCTAGAAAGTGTTCCTTGAGTTCCAGCGCTTCATCAGTGTTGACAGTCCTTGTGACAACCAACATCTGGCTTGCGTCAGGAGTACCATGACTCAACAATACTTGGACCGTTTAATCTCAGCCACCACGGAGTCCAACATTTTCCTAGTGATTGAAGCAGTCAGCCCATTTTGTATCACATTTCCAAGGTAGCCGGAATGACTGGACTGCCCACCATGCTGCTTCATGGCAGGATCAAATTTGGCGAGCAGCTCCACCTCTTCTAAGACATTTCCATTGTGGTGTTGGTACAGTGTGTTAGTAGACAATGCAAGATTTCTCTCAGCTAGAGATTGTACGGTAGAGATCAGGCAGGTCAGGACATCCCTCCAGTGCCTCTTCTCTGCCTCTGTCCTTTGGCCTTGATCTATGGTTGTGTAGAGGCAGTTCCAAATCAGGGAAAGAAATGGGAGACTGAAAGAGGCTGGGAAAGATGGGACACTTTTGAGAGGGACAGAAGTAGGCAAGGAAAGAAGAGGGAGGGAAAAGAGTAAAGGACACTATGAAGGGAGAGAGAGAAGAAGGCAGGGAGGGAGAGAGGAAGGAAGAAGGAGAGAGGAAGAAGAGAAAGGGAGGGAGAAGGGAAGGAGGCAGGAAAAAGGAAAGAGGGAGGAGGAGGAGGATTTCTGCCTTGTATTTTGTGGAGTCCTGCCTATATATGACTTAACCTCCTTTAAGAAGCGTGTATCAAAACACCTCTCCACCTGAAACTGACCTCTCTTTGGGTCCAGTGTTGTTTGTAAGCTTGTAAAAATGCACTTTTTAAATGATTCCTCTGTTTTGACTCAAGCATTCGCTCGTGACGGACTGTCTTTGTCTGATAATAAATTTTTATGAAGAGACTTACTGAATGATATAACTCTAAGGGTGCGGCCACACTGCACGCTGGGAGGGCAGAGGGTAGCGGGTGGAGGCAAGCGATGCCGTGTCCACATCGGAAGAGGGAAAATCGCGTTGTTTAGGTTTTGGTGACGCCCACTCGGTGCAATGTCATTGTCAAAATTCTCAAGAAAATTCCTTTTAAGTGAGACTGTCTCTGAAAATAGATGACCTGGGTGTCAGCAGATCTTGCTGGACTCTAACAAGCAGCGAGAAAGACGCGGTGAATTCCACAATGTGTGCTGTCCAGCTGGCATGTACGATGATAAGGTTTTTGAATGACTCCCGGAACATTGGACTGTTTGCTGAATAAACTGGAAGTGCGGCTGACCAAAATGATAACCATCTTCAGAAAATGAGTTAGTGCCGAACAGTGACTGGTCACAACACTGAGGTTAGGAAATGTTTGAAGTAAATCACAACCACTCATATACAGGGCGTACTGTACATCAAATTTATTAAAGAATGTAAACAAACCTGTTACTGCAATGTAACAGTACTGCTGAATAACACCTCAAAAATAAGTTACAAAAAGAAAAATAGCACTTATTATATCTTCACTGCTCATGTCTGAGCTGGTGGCGTCCCGCAAGCCACTGAGCGATTTTAACCGACGTGTGGGTTCACGTAGCTGGGAGGGTAGCGGGTAAGCTTGGAGGGAACCCGCTACCCGCGTCCGGTATGGCCACTCGTATTAGATAACATGTGTTTGTTCTTGCCGCTGACCCGCTACCATAGCTGGGCACTATAACGGAAGACCTTATTCCCCATAACCGATAACTGATAATGGAAAACCTTATTGGTGATAACCGATCGTTAACTGGAAACACAAAGATAGGCGATAACCGATAACCGATACCTGATAGTAATCCATAATTCTGATACTAGCTAGCCATAAGTCCGACAGGCGAAAACAATATTATATTGATATTTCAAATGAAAAACATAGATGAATTCAAATTTTCATTATCTGTATTTTATAAAACTTACAAAACCTGAAAACCACACGTTGACATGTACCTATGGACAGTATTACTAGAAACGCCTCAACCGTGTTGTGTTATTTGGCGTCCCCACCGTCAATGCTTTTGTTTACAAACACTGGTCTCTCGTGAACTGCGCATGCTCAGACCAGCAAGCGTAGATCTGTACAGTCTCACAAAGCTTTTTAACCGTAATTAAGAGTTGCTGGAAGGCTGAATCAGACATACAGTACCACCATCCCCGCTGTTTCTAGAACGACACTCTGTACGAGTTGTATTTATATATATGTACAGAGTACAGAGTGTCGTTCTAGAAACAGCCAGGATAGTGGTACTGTATGTCTGATTCAGCCTTCCAGCAACTACTCTTAATGTGTTAAAAAGCTTTGTGAGACTGTACAGGGCTACACTTACTGGCCTGAACATGCACAGTTCACGAGAGACCAGTGTTTGTAAACAAAAGCGCCTGCTTTTGACGATGGGACACCAAATAACACAACACCGGGTGCCTTCAATACCATGGCATGCTCACAAAGGAATATGGAATATCAAATTTGAGGCAGTGAATAATCATTTTTGGGACAAAGTTAAATGATTTTTCTCTTTGATATATTGATTTTTGAGTCTAACAAAAAAAAAAATAACCTAGTGTTTTAATGTTGATAATCTAAGTATGAAATCTCTTCACCAAAGATATTTCATACCCCAAAGTTTCTTCATACAACACCGGGCGCCCAGGCCATGTGTAGGAAGGAGACAACATTTATTTTTTTTTTCTGCGAGGCGGAAAAAAGTAGCGATTATCGCTAGTTTGGTTACAAAAGTAACGAAGACACCGATATATATATATATATATATATATATATATATATATATATATATATATATATATATATATATATATATATATATATATATATATATACAGTCACCCCCCGCCGTTCGCGGTCTCACCCATCGCGGTTTCGCGTATTCGCGGTCAACTAATTGTGACCCCCCCCCCGCTTATACGCGGCCCCAGTTTCGCGTATACGCGGATGCATTGACGCTAAATAGGAAGGCAGAGAGGAGGGAGGGAGGCAGAGAGGAGGGGGGAAGGGAGAGAGGAGGGAGGAAGGCAGAGAGGAGGGAGGGAGGGAGGCAGAGAGGAGGGAGGGAGGGAGGCAGAGAGGAGGGAGGGAGGGAGGCAGAGAGGAGGGGGGAAGGGAGAGAGGAGGGAGGCGGGGCAATGGACATTAGGTTGCTCCTGAGTGACGTCACGGTTAGACTGTGACGTCATGCTTTCCTATTGGCCAGCAGCTCACTCAGGGACGACTGCTATTGGTCGAGATTTTCTCATAGCAACATTATCCTAAAAAAAAAAATTCACGCGCCGCCACACTGCAGTGTTGCCAGATTGGGCTACTTATCGCAAATTGGGCTACTTTTGGGTCTTCTGTGTTGTTGTCTAACAAGGTCTTGTCTCATTTCAGTCATTAAAAAGAACGAAAAAAACATGTTTTATATGACGTGTCAGAGGTGACTTCCCCAAATGCATATTTTCCCATAGGGTTATAGTCCCGCCGTTCGCGGTTTCGCGCATCGCGCCGAAGTCCGGGAACGAAATACCCGCGAACGGCGGGGGATGACTGTATATATATATATATATATATATATATATATATATATATATATATATATATATATATATATATATATATATATATATATTTTATATATATATGTAGATATATATATATATATATATATAAGTAGCGGATGACCGATAACCCGATTTTGTTATCAGCGATAAAGTATCGCGATAACTTATCGCGATAACGCCCAGCTATGCCTGCTACCCTCCACCCTCCCGGCAAACCACCGCGTGCAGTGTGGCCGCACCCTTTAGGCCAGTATTGTTTGTAACAATTCACGTGATATTCTCAAGTGATTCATTGGGCTTAATTCAAGAAATTTGTTTCTGACAGGCTGAAAATCGCTTTATCTAATACCAAATATTCACAAAGTCTTGCAGAAATTATAAAACTCTTGAGCCAGTAAAAAGTTTGTAAGCTGGCAACAATTAATACACCACACCTTGGTTTTAGTTCAAGAAATTCACTCGATGGGATGAAAAATTCTTTATCTAATATGAAATACGCACGAGAAGTCTTTAGCAACATAGGAATAGGTTTGACGGACGTAGAATGACTCGTCAGCACTACACACGGCGCGGCTCTGAATGATTCTTTGGGTTATTAAATCCCGGAAACTAACCGTTAATACGAAGATAATATTTGGGTTATCAGAACAGACAAACTTCAAGCCTTTCGTGCAGCGCTGGCATGCGGCGGGGCGAGGCAAATGGAAAATGCATATTCAAAGGAAAATAACTGGCTTATCTGAAACCAAACCTGCGTGGGAGGATGACTTGGTTAGGCAAATGTGAAGTGTAGTGACATTGAGAAAAGTAAGGAAGTATGAATATACAGTGACAGTTAGGAAAGGAGAGAAAGTGGAGTTATCTAAAGCCAAATTTACTTAAACCTGCGTGGGAGTAAAGCCCCGTTCACACTGTGCCGACTCCGGGCCACGACAGCCCAGCGACTTCTGCATTTGACAAGTCGGCTCCCACGCTCCAAGAATTTTTTGGCGTCTTGGTGTCGGCTACCATGATTGCTGACTGTCTGGGACATTCGGCCAACTAGTTGGCAGAATGTCTGCGACATGCTGCCGACTAGTCTCAAGACGAGTCTCAACTGTCAATTTTTGAAATGGCGCCATGTCTACGACAACCACAAATCTGCTGACCGATTGGCCGACAGTCTTGACGACAGTCTTCCAGATTGTCTGTCAACTGGTTGGCCGAATAACTGGCCGACAGTTGCCAAGGAGTTGGCTGACTGTCTTGGCGGCAGCCTTGCCGTTCCTTAAAATAGGGAATCGCTTTGTATTCGAGAATGAAATGTATCGTTCTGTTTTGAATCAATACAGAACGCCATTTGTTCCGTATGGTATTTTGTTATCTGAATGGTAAAGCAGATAAAACTCAGTATCTTAAAATTGTGGTGAGCACATTTTTCGGTTAATCACAAAACCAGTCCGTAAAATTTGTCAAGGTTCGTCCTAAATTACGTGTAAAATACACGACGTAACGTCCCTCCCTCTTGCCTCCACCAGCAGCGTGCTGCGGCTGTCACTCATTGCATGCTCGAGAAATTTTAGGGTTGGCAGCTGTTCCTTTAAATATGGATCCATTCCGTATTGGAGTGAGATGTTGCATTCCACATTTTTCTGACCTCAGGGTGGCAACCCTAGTTATGTCATTCAGCACAAGAGAGAGGCAGCAGGAGTGCACGCGTGTTGTGGGGCTCCCAAGTTTGTGCCAGCGAAACGTAACCACGCCCAGTTGTTATTGTGCTTGTGATTGCAAAATAAAAATAAAAATTTCTTGATGTCGGCAGTGTTAGCCAATATTTCTGAGCCGACAGTCGTCACAAAAACGTCCTTCATTAGGCGAAGACTGTCGGCACGACAGTCCCTCACCATTCTTAAGTAGTCGGCACAGACGACTGTGCTGACAGGAAACGGTAAAAATTTGAAAAATGGCCCCGACAGTCGTCACGACTGTCTCAAGACAAGCCAACGACTGCCCCCCGACCACTCTCAGACCTCAACCGGAAGTGACGGTTGGTCCAGACTCTTGCTGACTCTTGTCGTGAAAGTTTAGCATGGAATACTTTTTTTGCGCTAACCCTCACGACTCCACACTCCCCTCCCGACGTCCGCTCAGCATTCGGCGACCGTTTCTAGACCTCTTTCAAGACATGCCCGACCCTTCCACATCAACACCCAAGCCCTCGTGTACCCTAGAGTCCTGGGTAGTCGTGGCCCAGAGTCGGCACAGTGTGAACGGGGCTTTAGGTTCATGGTACAGAGAAAGGGTCACACAGCCACCAGGGCCATAAAACTGCTCCTGGAAATCCCCACAACTCTTAAGGAAGCCTTGTCAACTATGTGTACTTTGGTGACAAAATCTTTAGTAACAGTGTGTGGAGTGGGAGTGAAAGGCGACGAGAGTGAGCCACCACACCCAGAAAAATGTCACGTCACACCTGTGTTGTGGTGGGAGTGAAAAAGTTAAAAATGTTGGGTTTGGGCCGGAATTAACGCACCCGCGCCTCAGCTCCCGCACTCCTCAAAACACACTAACGCCTCTGGATATGCTCAAGGCAGCCCATACTTGCCTATTATCAGCCTAAGTCATCTTGAATTGTGCACAACAAAGTACAGAAGCTCAGTGTTACCCATAATTAGGACAACCATGATTCCTTTATTCTATTGTACGTACGCAAACCCTGAAAAAAACTGTGCCTACATAAAGTAGTCGGTGGAAGATGGGCAGCAACACACATTTGGCATAAAAGTCTTTGGGGAGTTTATCAAAAGTTTCGCCGCCCCGTCAAAAATTTTTGAGCCCTAATTTCACCTGATAATGTCCAAGGCAATACCTTCTGTATGTACGAGACCTGTTTTGTCAATTTTCCCAATAGATTAAGCCAAGAATAAAAACAAAGCCTTTGCACTGATGGTAAGTTTTGATTTAAATGCTCTGGCACTTCATGGGTTAAAGAGAGAGAGAGAGAGAGAGAGAGAGAGAGAGAGAGAGAGAGAGAGAGAGAGAGAGAGAGAGAGAGAGAGAGAGAGAGAGAGAGAGAGAGAGAGAGAGAGAGAGAGAGAGAGAGTAAAATTTTGATTTCATAAATTTTTAAAGATAAAGAAATAGAGAGAGGAGGAGGAGGAGAGACATTATATTTCCCAAGGCCTGTAAAGCTACATGTTAATATCTCTATCATCTTGCCTGTGACTTGAACTCTTTGATGGCAGGCCAGAGGGATTTTGTCTGCAGGCATGTGTCGTGCTGGTAAAGTTAAGTGCACCATATATATTTTTTTTGTATAGGAAAGACAAAAACAACAAAAAAGGTGAGTTGTGTTCTGCTCTGACAACAAGAAGTCAATTAGGGGAGGAGAGCTGTCTCCATACTGAAAGAGTTCAAGTCGGAGGCAGGAGGAAATGCAGACCAAGAAAGGCTGCTCCAGAGTTTACCAGTGGAAGGGATAAAAGTGCTGGTTAACTCTTGCATGAGGGATTTGGAAACACAGGGATGAAAGAATGAAAGTGCTGGTTAACTCTTGCATGAGGGATTTGGAAACACAGGGATGAAAGAATGAAAGTGCTGGTTAACTCTTGCATGAGGGATTTGGAAACACAGGGATGAAAGAATGAAGGCGCTGGTTAGCTCTTGCATATTGGGTAGGCGGTGGCCGAAGTGATAGCGTACTGGACCCACATTCGCCGCGTGATGGACGACGCGGGTTCGAATCCTCACGCTACCACTCAGATTTTTCAGTCACCGCCGAGTGGCTTAAAACTACCCACATGCTGTCCTGAAGACCACCCATCAACCCGGACTCTAGAGGAAGCCGTCCAAGCGAATCAAGAACGAGTTCCGGGGGGCAGCATGAGCCAATGCAAGATGGCGCCACTATAAACACTCGCCTGCGCCAGAACGGGCTGGGCCGACCATCAGGCCCCACCTGGAAGAAGCCTTGGGCCGACCATCAGGCCCCACCGGGAAGATGCCTACCGGCGCAATAGGCAACAACGTGAAAAAAAAAAAAAAAAAAAAGTAAGGGATATGGAAACACAGGGATGAAAGAATGAAAGTGCTGGTTAACTCTAGCATGAGGGATTTGGAAACACAGGGATGAAAGAATGAAGGTGCTGGTTAACTCTAGCATAAGGGATTTGGAAACACAGGGATGAAAGAATGAAGGTGCTGGTTAACTCTTGCATAAGGGATTTGGAAACACAGGGATGAAAGAATGAAAGTGCTGGTTAACTCTTGCATAGGGGATTTGGAAACACAGGGATGAAAGAATGAAAGTGCTGGTTAACTCTAGCATGAGGGATTTGGAAACACAGGGATGAAAGAATGAAGGTGCTGGTTAACTCTTGCATAAGGGATTTGGAAACACATGAAGAAGTACACCCTGGCCAAGCCAATCCACTGCTTTAACCACCGGCAGAATCTAGTACTGACAAAGGCGTGTGACGCCACGGAAGTGAAGATCGCTCTTCAAACACTAACCGAGGTGTACAACTTCGTTCATTCTTCGAATATGAGCAGTCTCCGCTTCACAGAGGTTGTCAAGCTTACCTCGGCCAAGCGCGAAAAGCTTGTTCCCCTGTGCCCCACCAGGTGGATTGGGAGGCATGACGCAGTGCTGGTTTTCGTTGAATTTCTGCCTGTCATCGCTGTTGTTCTCGAGGAAGAACTTGACACCACCGCTGGGCTCCTTCTCATCTCCATATGTGTTCCCCGCTTTCTCGTTGGACTGGTTGTAGTGAAGTGTATATTGGCGCATACTCTTGAGCCGAGCCGAGCCGAGCCGAACTCTTCAGAGAAAAGATGGCGACCTGGTGTCAGCCTATGCCACAATTTGTGGCATCGATACCATTTTTGCCAAGCTCAGAGCAGATACGGAGAATCATTTCCACGACGTGTTCATGAAAGCGGAAGAGCTTTTGGTCGAGGTGGGGTCATCGCATGACACCATCCCTGTGCCACGACTCTGTGGACGACAGACCCAGCGAGCAAATGTTCCGTGCGAGAATGCTGAGGAGTACTACCGCCGGCCGGTGTATATTCCGTTCGTGGACCACGTCTTGGCTGTGCTGAAGAGTCGGTTCGGCGACGACACAGTGCCTGTCGCACTTCAGCTCAAGCAACTCCTCAAAGGCCCCGAAACGGATGTTGCGGCTGTGCTTCAAGCGGCGAAGCACTACGAGCTGGACATCGAATCCCTGACACTCGTGAAGGCGGAAGCGGAGCGCTGGGCATTATCTGTTCCGGTCTTCCAAACTATCAAAGAAGCTCAGGCACACACCAGCACCAGCATAATCCCCAATCTCGCCAGTCTCTTGAAAACTCTGTTGACGCTTCCAGTCTCCAACGCGGAGGGCGAGAGGTCTTTCTCAGCATTGAAAAGGCTGAAAATCTATCTGAGGAGTACCGTCGGCCAAGAGCGCCTGAACAGACTTGCCCTCCTCTATGTCCACTATGATATCCTATAACAGTCGAGAGAGTGATAAGCAAATTCGGCGAAAAACCGCCGACTACTCTTCGCTTAGTGAGGCACTTGTTGAATACTTGGGAATTTGTAAATATATTTCTTTAGATCACCCAATCTTTGCAAATGTGTTACCTCAATCCCATCTAAAAGAATTCCTATAAGAATTCCTTTTTATCTTCAGCTGTGTCTAATTTTACATATTAGCTCTTTTTGTAAAAGTTAGGTTTGTAATTTATATATGACCTGTATTATGATCACCGTTGCTGCTTACATATCGAAATAAACGTTTAGCTTTCTTCGAATGCTCGTATGGTGATGATTTCTACCTGTTCAGATCTGCCTTTTCACTGGTCGGATGTACAATTTGAATTGTTTCTTTCATTTGTCACATATACGTTGATTGCTCGGGAGCTGCGGATTTTAAGCAGAGAACCGCCATCACTATCCATTGGCCTTCACTGTTTTGAGACTGTCGCTAACTTATGAAAATATACCATCGGGCCCCCTCAAATTGATTTTCTGGATCTGCCCCTGATACATATACATACATTGTACATTTTGGAAGTTTGTTTGTAGCATATAAGTACAACATAAATCTGGGAGATTTAAATAATCTTTAAAGTACTAATCTTATGTTACTTGAGCGAACATTACTTTTAAAATCTTGTTCATTTCTGTAATTTGGACTACAAAACTTTACCCTCGAAACAACACTGCTTACTTTAGAACTACATGTTCTAATAAAAAAGTAATATACTGGCAAGGAAAAAAATGTTATATTCATATAACATGTATAATCTTCGTTTATACAGGCTGCTGCTGTAATACATATTTTTACGTACAAGATACATGGAAACTGGGTCAGGTATTTTATGAATATAAAATAAAAATTAACTAGATGAATTAGATTAGTTACTGTTAACAGCAATACACTGAAACTGGTTTACCTCAAATTTATGCGTCTGTTCCTACGTGCAAATTCATCAGGGACATCATGATCAAGATTTGTGTCACAATAGACAGAGTAAGGCCAGTCCATCTAAACGACTTTCACTGACTGCGTTCCTAAGGTATGTTTTAAGCAATTTAAGGACACTTAAGGATCGCTCATTGGTGGAAGTGCTAACAGGCAGGGTTGAAAAAATTGCAATAAGGTGAAAATTTCTGAATATGTACCCAATTTTTGGGCACATGCCAATGTCTCAACAACCTGCTTTGACCTCTCATGAGATTCACGACGCTTCCAATAACTCTGCCCCGTAGATGTTCATCTTCAACGAGATCTGCATCTCCATCAAGAAATTTTCCATAAAATTCAACTGCTTCTTTCAGTTCACTAAAATCAGTATCAACTGAAAGAGAGGGAACAAGATTTCCCAACAAAAAACTCCTAATGTGTTTAGATGCAAACCTTTCCCTGAGTTGTGCTATAACAGTGTCCGAAAATGGGAGAAAAATAGCTCTTCGATAGTACTCTTATGGAGTTGCTATTGGAGGGTTAGCCTTAATTATGTTCCTGATGACCACTGATTGTTCAAGGCTTCTGACTTCCGTACCTTTCCTCAGCTTGGGCAAAAAGTTGGTTGAACTTATTTCCATCACGATAGGACTGAAATGCATCTATGCAGCTCTGTACACTTCCATGAGCACCCATCAGTTCTTGTTGTGACCCCTGCAGCTTTTCTGGCAAGGGTTTAGTGACACTTAGAACTGAGGTGAGCACTTCCAAACTCATTAGAAAACCTGGGTCACTTATTGCTTTAGATTAGGCTTGGCTGCTGATTCTTCACCTAACGTGTTTTGCAGTAATTATTCTTAATCATTATTTCATTATTTACCCACCTGATTAACTGAATTATCCGGGGCATCAGCCGAGTCAGTGGTGACTCTCTTACACCAGATAGAGTACGTACGTGAAGCGTTTTCTGGCGTTTTGTGGCCAAGGAGGAAATATGTAAAGAATGGAAAGGCATAAATCCCAAGCCTGCGTGAATTCAAGAAATGACACACGCTATAGAAAAAAAAGTACTACATAAACAAAAAGTGAAGTCTATCAATTATAATTTTCAGAAATTTGGAATTTGTGGTCAGAAAATATTATACGGATAACATGAATAGGCTACGGCCACGTGAGCCTACGTCATCAATGAATGTTTCTCAAAATAGATCACCTGCTCTTATTCAACTCAGCAGCTCCATTGTTCAAGTGCTGAACATACAATAGTTACTCAGCCACTCTACACTGTCAAGCACAAAACGGTCATTAAAGGTGGTAATATAGCGGCATAGGTCGACCTCACAGGTGCCATACGCGTCGCCTGCCACTCTCCCCGTCATAATACAGAATCATTACATACTCACCACTGTCACCAGACAAGTTCACTTGCTGCCTCTACAGTATATAGTGCTCCAATCACTTTGACTGCACCTTACACCTAAAATCAAGTAAATATGAGAGGCAAGGAGAGAAGGCACACTTACGACTTTCGCGCTCTCTCTCTCTCTCTCTGCCAGAGCCATCCCAATTTCGTATGCCTCTTCTTCCTGTCTCCCGCTACAAACACCCGTCCGCCAGTTGACAGCTTGACATCGCAGTACTCTACACACAGTTTTATGAACCCATCATTTAACATCTTAATCAACTCAAAACAAAACCAAAGGGGAAATAACTCGGTCACTCGGTGCCACCGAGCTCTCAACACACACACACACACACACACACACACACACACACATTCGTAATCGTAATACTAATATACATATTCCTATTGTTTTCCTGTAACATTTATTTATTCATTATTATTTTTCTTTGCAAAGGGGGGGGGGGGCCATGGCCCCATGGGCCCCCCCCCCACTCGGTACGCCACTGAGTATAGGCTAACCATCGCCGCCACTTGACGGTGACTCGGATTCACCGGGCGGGGGAACAAAGGCACGGCACTGAGTTCTTGCTGCTCCACGTGGTGGTGGTTGTGTTATAATATCAACAGCGAATTGTATGGTGAAGACGGTGCTGTCTTGACGAGACGACCATGATGATGATTTCCGGTAGAGTAAGTCCAGTTTTTCATTCACCACTTCGCCATTTGATTCCGTTTTGTCGGGGAACTGAGCAGTCGGATTGCTCTACCTATGGAACTAGTTTATATAATAGAGCTGGTGGAGGGGATGAACGGAGACAGTGTGTGTGTGTGATTCAGCTCTTGGTCTGCTGCGGGTCAGACAGCCAGCCGCTCCCCTACGGAGGAGCACCGAGCTCGTAGTACCGATCTTTGGGTAGGACTGAGACCACTCACACACAACACACCGCCACAACGAGGTCACAACTCCTCGCCTGACGTCGCGTCACTCGCGTACCTACTCACTGCTAGGTGAACGGGGCCTACACGTGAAAGACCCAACTTATCTTCACCCGGCCGGGGAATCGAACCCCGGTCCTTTTGGTTGTGAGCCAGACGCTCTATCCACCGAGCTACCGGTTGTGTGTGTGTGTGTGTCTGTGTGTGTGTGGGGATGTGCGTCAGCAAGCGCCTACACATAAGCGTCGGGCCTCCCTTGGAAATGTACAAACAAACAAACAAACAAACAAACAAACAAACAATTAAAAAGAAGCAAAGGTTGAGACGGAGAAACATTGTGTCCATTTTTTGGTTAATTATTTTTAATAGTTTATTCGTCACTAGGGGAAAAAATATTAAAATTACCGTGACAAACTTGCTTGCTGTATTCTAGTTATTATTATTATTATTATTATTATTATTATTATTATTATTATTATTATTATTATTATTATTATTATTATTATTATTATTATCATTATTATTATTATTATTATTATTATTATTATTATTATTATTATTATTATTATTATTATTATTATTATTATTATTACTATTATTATTATTATTATTATTATTATTATTATTATTATTATCATTATTATTATTACTATTATTACTATTATTATTATTATTATTATTATGTGAAGCTCTAAATAATGTAAATATGTCTTGTTAGTAAAGAATATTTAACATAATTATTGATTATTTTTAACCTTTATCTCTCTCTCTCTCTCTCTCTCTCTCTCTCTCTCTCTCTCTCTCTCTCTCTCTCTCTCTCTCTCTCTCTCTCTCTCTCTCTCTCTCTCTCTCTCTCTCTCTCTCTAGCTACTAGGCAGAAGGATAGATAAATGTATTTTCCTTACAGTCATTTTCAGTTTTGTAATTTTCGTCGTGCAAATCATGCGAGGCTGAACAGTAATTAAGTTCTTGTGGTGCCCGACACGGACTGACGCACTTATCATAACACTTCCCTTATGACCAACACAACAAAAATGGAAGGGAAGCAAAACACAGTGTGCGAGTGTTGGAAAATCAGAGGAGAATCACTTTATTAATAAGAGAAGACAGCTATATAGGTGCGTAACATTTTCAGGAGGCGCCGTTGCAAAGGACAGCCATCATCATCATCAGCAGCAGCAGCCAAACGTAAACAAACCAAGCCTGACACTCGTGCTGGACGCCGCCCACGGGACCCCGCCACCAGTGCTACCAGCGCTTGAAATTTTTTTCAAGATCTCCCTATCCTTGAAAGCTTGAAAAAAAAAAGTTAAAATTCCTAAAATCTTGAAAAATCTACAGTGACTACATAAAAGTCGCATAAAATGAGAGAGAGAGAGAGAGAGAGAGAGAGAGAGAGAGAGAGAGAGAGAGAGAGAGAGAGAGAGAGAGAGAGAGAGAGAGAGAGAGAGAGAGAGAGAGAGAGAGAGAGAGAGAGAGAGAGAGAGAGACAGAGGAGAGAAGGAAGTGTGATGTCTTGTTGTACATCGACGTCCACACAGGCCACACAGTGGCAGACACGCATTGACAGACTAGTCCTTCAGCTGGTGCCTTTGTTTTGCTTCGCTGGTGAGTGTATCTAGTGAATTGAAACTTAAAGAGTTTGTTATTCGTTATTGATATATTTCCACCCTATGTCATGGTGTATTATTCACTTAAAGACCCTTATTATTTGTCCCACGAGAACACAGTGAAGCTGAGTGTGCCATTCGAGGATTAGTGATAAGCAATTTGAGTCTCTGTAGCTAATGAGACTGATAAAAAATAACCACAGTGAATAGGGTGTAGCTACTTGTAGGTATAATGATTCTTAGTTAATTGCTCTCATGTGGTGTATTTGGTAAAATTGTTACTTGTTGTTGGTGGTGGAGGTAGCTATAACTAGCACTAATAAGGGCAGCACGTATGTACGAGTATTTGAAGGTACGCTAGTAAACTTACAATAAAGCAGAAATATAAGATAAAAAATATGTTGTAGGGACTAATCTTGAAATCAGTTACGTATTGTTAAGTTTATAGCACTGGTATCAGAAATAGAATCCGCCCATGAAAGGATTTGATCACAAAGCAAAAATTTTCCTGATTTTCTATCCACTTTCTGCATTACCTTTTTTTTGCAACTGGTCTTTTTTCAGCAATGGAGAGTTCTGATGATAATGAAATACCTGGTCCTAGTGAAAAACAATACAGCTCGTCTAATCCAGCTGCAGTTAAATCTGCACCCGAACATGCTGGTGCTGTTGCAGGTGTGTACACAAATAAAGTTTTTTTTTTTTTTCATCACTGCTAAGGAGGTTATGCTTTCGTTTTTTTTTTTTTTTGTCTGCTTGTCTGTGAACAGGGTAATCCCACTCAACAGCTATGGAAGGATTTTACTGAAATTTTTAGGATGGTTGGAAACGAAGTTGGCGAGATTTTTTTTCATTAGGTATTAATAATTTTAAGAAATATGCCAACTGCGGGGAGACACGAGTCTCACGACTGCTTGACGGGTGGTCTGCGCTCTCTGAATGCTTTATATGTTATTTATTGTTTCTGACAATGTCTTTATGTCCTCTAGTATTTTCCAGTTTACAACATTTTGTTTCTGTGTCATTCGCAAGTGTGTGTGTGTGTGTGTGTGTGTGTGTGTGTGTGTGTGTGTGTGTGTGTGTGATAAGAGACAAAACACTGGTATTTTTTTTACCGCATATGGTAATATATTTCAGATTCCGTTGCAGTTATTTCTGACGAGGAAGAAGAGCTAGATAACACCCCCAAAAAGAAGAAGCGTAAATGGTACTTTCAAGGTTTTAACCAAGAGTGGTTGACGCATCCAGATTTGAAAGATTGGTTACAGATGCATCCGACTGACAAGAACAGTGCTGTTTGTAAAGTTTGTGATACAAAATTTAAGAATTCAAATAAGACAGCTCTTCTAGCTCATAAAGACTCAAAAAAACACCAGAAAAATTCTCTTGCTAAAAGATCCATCACTCAAATCCAGAGTTTCTTTAAACCAAAACAGGAGACAGTGACTCTGAATGATAAAATTGCTAAGGCAGAAGTTTTACTAGCAGGTTTCATGGCTGAGCACCAGATGCCATATAAACAAGCTGACCACCTTACTGAAACTTTGAAAGTCATGTTTCCAGAGTGTGAAGTTGCGCAACACATGACAATGAAACGCACTAAAGCTAGCTATATAATACAGGAAGGCATTGCTCATGAGGAGCGTAATGAGGTTGCACAAATATGTAGAAAGCAAAAGTTTTCCATTTTAATTGACGAGTGCACTGATGTTTCAGTTTCTCAAGTTTTAGCAGTTGTAGTAAGATACTTTGATGTAAAAACTGAGGAAGTAGTGGATGCATTGTTAGATACGGTAGAGGTAGATGATGGTAGTGGTGAGGGCCTTTACAAAGCTGTAAGAACACTCCTGGAGGAACGAGGCATACCTTTGACAAATATCATAGGGTTTGGCAGTGACAACTGTGCCACCATGATGGGACATAATAGTGGCTTTCAGGCACTACTAAAGAAAGATCTCCCTTCAGTGTTCGTGCTAGGATGCGTCTGCCACTCATTTGCTCTTTGTTCTAACTATGCTAGCAAATGTCTCCCATCATTTCTGGAATCCTTCATGAAAAATGTTACTTCTTACTTCTCACGAAGCAGCAAACGTCAGAATGATTTTAACTTAATTCAGAATGCAGTAAAGGCTGCTGATCACCAAATTTTGAAATTGTCACAAACTCGTTGGCTGTCTCGTGGGAAAGTTATTGAACGGCTTCTGGAGCAATGGGATGCCCTCAAATTGTATTTTCAGAGTGAGGCTATCACAGACACAGACAAAGTAGATGGAGCAAGTGGGATTTACAAGGTCATGACAAGTGAAGGAACGAAGCACATGCTTCTGTTCCTAAATAATATCTTGAAGAAAGTTGATGAAATGAACACTGAATTTCAAACAGAGGCTTTCAGAATGCAAAAACTATACAAGAGCATCTGTGATGTGTATCGAAACATCTTAGCCATGTTCATTAAGGATGAAGTCTTGGATAGAGAGAACCTGTCAGCAATTGATCCATCTGATTCAAAGATTTACAAAGATCTGAAAGATATTCATCTAGGTGGTAGATGTGAAGCAATGTTGATGACGGAGAGTCTGGGGAAAAATGAAAGTAGGTTTAGATCAGACTGCTTAAAGTTTCTCTCGGAACTTTCCTGCCAGATACGTAAAAGGTTCCCTCTAGAAGAAGACAGTGTCATTGCTCTGTTGCACTGTATGGATCCACAGGAAGCAACAAGTTCTCTAAGACATGTGAAATCCATAATTAAACTTGTTGTAAAATTTCCTTCTCTGGTGGCTGAGGATCAGCTTGATGTCTTACAGGAAGAATGGAGGGCCCTTCCATGGGCAAAGGAGTTACCCCAATCTATGTTGAGTTTGGGGGTGCCAAAATTTTGGTATGATCTCAGAACTCTATTAGATGGATATGGGCAACCAAAATTTAAAGTTTTGTCTGATTTTATGTGCGGTCTGTTAGTATTGCCACACTCCTCAGCGAGTGTTGAAAGAGTATTTTCGCAGTTAAATTTGATTAAGACAAAACAAACAAACAGTTTGAAAATTCGAAGTGTAGCAGGAAGGCTTCTAGCCAAACAAGCCATTACACGACAAAATTCTGTATGTTTCACATGGAATCCTCCAACATCTGTAGTGCAAGATGTAAAAAATGGAAGCTGCTACAGGAGATATACGCAGTCATTGTCAAAGCAGTCCACAGTAACACTTTCTTTTGATTCTGACTGCGAAGATAACGTGTAAGATATGTTTGTATTATTTTTTTTAAAGAAAGGCTCAAGGCACACAATATTGTTCACGGAAAAAAAAAAAAAATTTATTTCATATTAATGTACTTCGAGGAGTAGTATCTACAATAAAGATTTTCTTTATTTTACCGTTTATTTGCAATACCCGCTTTTCATTCTGTAATAAAGCAGCATTATACTGTATAGTCAGTTGTACTGTTAACATATTATGTTATTTCAATATAAATATGAAGATTTAGTAGATAATAATACATTATGGTCAACCTTGAAAAAAAAATACCGATCTTGAAAGATTTCTACGACCTATCTTGAAAGATTTTTTCCCAACCGCTGGCAGCACTGCCCGCCACCCAGCGCCCTTTCCCTCCCGCTGGTGACGTGCCCTCCAAGCTGCTGGCCCATCACTGCCCCTGAAGTAGATCCTGCCCTCCAAACCCCGCCCATGCATGACCTCGCACACACCCACACCCCCCCACTGCACTCCACGCCTCCATCTTGCTTGCTTGCTTACTTACTTGGTTGTGTTGTTTAGAGGCCTCACAGTCGTGGTGCTGCTGCTCCCGGTCCTGCTCAACAGGGCGATTTGGTCCGGTATGGTGTTGGTAGTCCTACATCTTGAGGTGTAGCCCGGCACTGGGACTGTTTGTAGCAGTTTGTCCAGCCCATTCTTTAACCTGTTAGGTTTGGGACTTCCTTAGGCAGGCTGTTAAAGATTCGTGGCCCTTCATGGGACAGAATGGAGGCCAGCAGGGTCCCGCCTCCACCTGCTGGGGCTCTTGTGGGGAGGGATCTTCTGCTGCACTTTCGTCCGGTCCGCTGATTGACGTGCTCTTGCACCATACTAGGCTCATTGCCAACCTACCTACATGAAAAAAGTTATCTTCAACAAAAAGTATTCAAGAATGCATTCACAAATACTCTTGTGAAGCATTCATATTTGTATTGGAATTATCAGTATTTAAGAGTATTCGTATAAATATGAAGTATTTGTATTTGAATACACAGTTCTTGTATTCACCCATCCCTGGCCGCAATTCACTATTCTGCTAATCGCTAATCTGCAAATTTTCCTGCTTCGCCGGTCATCTATTGCAAATCTGCTAATGCTAACGCTAATATTTTTTTTAGTCTACTAATGAAGTCCGCTAACCATTTTTTAGTCCGCTAACCCTTTATTGGTAGTTGAAAACATAATTTCCGATAACATTACATTACAGTTTATATATTTATTCATTATATATATATTTTTATATATAAGAGAAGTTTTAAAAAAAGCTTAACATAAAATCCTCCCTCTGGCCCAGCCTTCAAGAGGTGCATGTTTCCCTTGACAGCTTCTCAAAGTTATCATGACGGACCTTGGCAACAGGCCGCACCATTCAGCGTTACGCTGCCATAGACATCTCAAGCAGATCTCACTCTCACACAGCCATGCAAAAGAGAGAGAGAGAGGTAGTGACCCTCTTTGAGGAGAGTGACGTAGCACCAGCGGTGTCTGGTGGGGAATCCCTGCGTCACGCTCAAGTTAGAATCGATAGACTATAGTGGACTCATTTTTAGTCGAGCTAAGAGACAATGAATGTGGTTAGCAGCTGCCTTATCCACTCCACCAGTTCATTATTGTAGAAAGACTAGCCCAAGAATCTTGACATTTATCCTCCTTAACTTCTTGGGTGTTATTCCAGAATTCAGATGTGGTCAGCTTAGATTAATTGGTCTTTTTTATTGACCTTTTCCGTTATTTTGAGCACTTTTTTTACCATTAAACATTTACTGGTCAGTTAGGTCAGGCTGTGGCACTGCTCTGTTGTTACTGGTGGGTGTACTTCTGGAGTTTGCCTGAAGGTGATGGCTCTATGTTAATTATTACTATATATTGTTAATTTTAATGAGGACTAGGTGGCCCCATACTCTGCCTGCTAAATTGTTGGCTGGCCCGGCCTGTGATTTCTTTAATTATTTTTTTTCATAATATTGAAGCGAGGGCAGCCAGCCAAGTTAATACCTATAATATGAATCCTAAATGCAGTGCAGCAACGAGGGAGTTCTTGAAAACAGAAGGGGGGTTGGGTTGGTTTAAATTTATCCGGCATTTGGCGTGGGTGGTGGAAATTTGCAGCTTGGTACTACGGATTAAGCGGAAGTTGATTATCGTGTGATTTCCTGAACAAAACAGTGTCTCCATAATAACATGAACATTATAGTTTGTCCAGAAGTAATCAGGCACCATCTTTATGTTAGATTTTGATGTCTTTAAAATTTATCTCCAATTCTTTCTCTCCCTCTTTCCTCCAATGTTCTCTCCCTATCTCATTCTTCCCTTTCTCTCCCTATCTCACTCCTTCAATGTTTTCTCCCTTTCTCACTCCTCCCTTTCTCTCCCTATTTATTTCCTCCAATGTTCTATCCCTATTTATTTCCTCCAATGTTCTCTCCCTATCTCATTCTTCCCTTTCTCTCCCTATCTTTCCTTAAATTCTGGTGACAAAACAATTTTTTTTTATTCATTCATATATTTGTTAGCTATTTGTATGTTTTTTTAAAATTACTTTTGACAAATATTCCTGGCAAGTTAAGTTTAATTTGTGCCTTGTTACAGGTCATCAGTGGATGGCAGACATGAGTGAAGCAGTCCTCTGGCTGCCACAGCAGGTTGGGGACCTGTAACACTGACACTGCTCCAATGGAACCAGACTTGTAAGTACCACGTCACGCTGACCTGTGGAGACTTTTGTTTGTTTTCAGTGTCGCTACAGTAATGCCTGGGTTTACGAGTGCCTTACTTTACCAGTGTTTTGATTCACAAGCAAAAAAAATCACTAAAAATGCCTTGGTTTATGATTGGTGACGGTGTAGGAGCACCCTGTCTGTACACATTGAGGACACAAGCCTTTGTTTGCTGCAAGGTGAGGGCGCTCACACTGCGTTGTGGTAGACTCACAGAGGCAGCGCCTGGTTGTGTTGGTGCCCCTGCGTGAAATCTTTGTGTTTTCAGCACTACTGCAATGTGCATTCATTTTATATGGTTTGCAAGCAAAATTCCAGAAGGATTTAAGCTCATAAACCGAGGTATGACTGACACTATCAAGGAGACTGTCTGGCAGCACAGTAAACCCTCGATGAGACCGACTAATTGGGGGGAACTTGGTTCATTATTGCCGAGAGTCCGTTATGAGTGGCGGTTATTTTAAAATACTTATAATATTACCGGCGAACCTAATAAATGTAAGCATATAGTTTATATTACTGTGTGTGTTGTCAGCACATTGTCTGTATAGCTGCACAACACACTTGGCGAGGCACTGAGGCTGCCAGGTTGGCAGTGGGCCGTATTGTTACGGATATGGATAAAATTTTACAAGTGCACCGCTGGAAGACCAAACCGTTAGTTAGTTTGTGTTGTGAAATAACCTGCTAACTGTTTTTTATCACATAAAGGATTGATGACTTTCAATGCCTGCCAGTGCCGCAGCCACAAAACAGGTTCAGCTTGCTTACTGTTTCTACATTTCACTCAGTGCTCACAAAGATCAAAAGTGGACAAGATAGAACAAAATCAAGCAATTTTTTTCCTGCTGTGTATTCCCCAGGTGTGCATGCTCACCTGGTTTACTCCCCTGGTGGGCTTCCCAACCCCACAGTCCCCATGGGGATGAGGGGAAGCCGCACTCTGCTGAGGGTCTCAGTACATAATTACAAAGACAAAAACAAATACTGAAGAAAGAGCTGGATAGTGCATCCTATGCAGTCAACTTATAATTATGATTAGATCAAGAGCTACAGTCCATTTAGTGACATATACTGAACAGTGCATGTACTGAACAGCAGAGTGACTTACAGGAGGTATTTCTGGTAGTAAACAACCCCCGCCATGTTTGATGCTTATTTCCACCACGCCAAAGCCAATGAATTCAAACTAACCAAACCTAACCTGGCTCCCAGCGACCCCCACAAGCTGTGTCAGCACCGACACTCACAAACGCTTGGCTATTTCCCATTACATTTACGTCCTGGATTGATGCGTGACATTTTTTGTGGTGTGAATACGTTCTCCATTTGAATGTGAACCACAAGCAGGGAAATATTTCATGGGTGGGCTGGAAAGACTACAGTAACCCAAGGATTGGTCAGCAGAGGAGAGCAAGCTGGCTAGCAGTTGTACTTGCCGGTTCGTCCAGAAATTATTCTTGGTGGATCCCCGTGGATTTCTGACCCTCTGACCTTGTCCGTTATGTCCGGAACTGTTGTAGGCAGGTCTGTTACATCCAGGGTTTTACTGCATCTTATGTATTAGCAAGTTGTGATTATTTTGTGACATAGCTGTGTCAGTGATGTGTTGTTTCCTAGTGTTGCATGTAGTGTGTTGCTTCAAGCTGTTTTGAACACAGTGGACCCAGAAGTCTGCAACTTGCTCAAATCCTTGTTGCTTCTCTCTGATTTCAGGAACGGTGCCAGGGAGACCAACGCTGTGTGAGTGTCCCAGTGGCTTACTGTGCTGCGCCAAGGTGTTGACAAGTAACGTGGAGGTTGAGGTGAGTGAGTGTTATATCACTGTTATAATTGAGTGGGTTGGCAGTGGCTGGGGTAATACACCACTCTTAGAGGCCTCAAGATGGAGATAAATAAAATGGATTACACACACAGGAAGGTTGAAGGGATTGATATTACTGTCATGGATTACAGAGACACTACTGTTCATGGGAAGGTAAGGGAAGGGAAGGAGCGAACGACTAAAAAGTAAAGAGAAGAGATAGAGGAAGAGGAAAGGAAGGGAAGGAAAAGAAGGAACAACCAAAAAGTGAAGGAAAGGAAATGGAAGGAAAAAAAAGGAGTGAACAACCAAAATGTGAAAGGAAGAGAAAAAGTAGAGGGAAGGGAAGGGGAGGAAAGAGTGGAGGTAGAATGGAAGGAATACCAATGCTGATTTAGTTAATTAATAAACAAACAAACACATTGAAATGAATCAAACTAACACACACACACACACACACACACACACACACACACACACACACACAACACACAGGTGGTTCAAGTCTGGCCATGTCATGTCTGCCTGGCCACGCACCAGCTGAGAGCACAGGAAGTCTGCAATAGGCCTATGGTAGGTCTTGTCAAGGCAGCTCCTGTCAACTAACCCCTCCCAACATCACTGTCCATTCCACTCATCCACCACTCTGTTAGTATTGGCACTCACTTGCCACATGACTGCCAGGCCTGTTCCATTCATTAACCAGTCTGTTAGTATTGGCACTCACTCACCACATGACTGCCAGGCCTGTTCCACTCATCCACCACTCTGTTAGTAAACCAATTCTTGCCTGTGTCCTTGTTGAATCTGAATATATCCAGTTTAAACCCATTACTACATGTCCTGCCTAGTTCTCTAACCATAATAATCTTATTAATATCCCCCTTACTAAAGCCCTTCATGCTGTTATAAGATACACAACACTTCATTACAGCCGCTGGACCCACCACCCATCGGCAAGTGTTCCAGGAGGCAAGAAGGAGTGACTCTACACCATGGAACTTTGACAGACCTCCTCCTCCTGCCTTCAAGTCTGGCCAAGTAAGTGTGTGTGTGTGTGTGTGTGTGTGTGTGTGTGTGTTTCTAAAGGAGTGACTAAAAACTCTCTCTCTCTCTCTCTCTCTCTCTCTCTCTCTCTCTCTCTCTCTCTCTCTCTCTCTCTCTCTCTCTCTCTCTCTCTCTCTCTCTTATTCTTATTCACACAGGTACGAACGACGTCACCACGACCTGGTCTGAGGAACTGCTGGACAAGTACCGTAGGCTCATCCAGCAGTATAAGTCTAAATTCCCTAACATTTTGATTTCAGGAGTTCTACCACGGACTTGGGCGGAGAGCAACTTCTTCAGTAAGGCCTTCAGCCTAAACAACCGCTTACGGACTCTTTGCAGAGAGCTTGACGTGGAGTTCTTCAACGCATGGGACGATTTCTATGGACAAACTGAGCTCTTCCACAGGGACGGATTACACCTGTCTCCCATCGGGGCAGCCAGATTCGGAAGGCTCCTCAACGACGCAGTACATGACACCCGATCAAAAAACAACCCTCAGCCACTTCCCTCCACCCCGCCCGTGTAAATAGACGCCATGCATCGCAACAAACCCGTAACCGTGATCTCGCAAGTACCTCCACCTCTATTACCAAGCTTCTTGATAACTTAAAAATCCTTAGTTTCAATGCGCGTAGCCTAAGAAACAAATTCGATGAACTGAGATGTCTTGCTCTAACATAAAATTTTGACATGATTGCTATAACCGAAACATTTATCGACACCACAAATATTGATTTAAGTTCCGAATACAACATAGATGGCTACAGACTCTTCGACAAAGATCGTGTAAACCGTAGAGGCGGTGGCGTCGCCCTTTTTGTCAAAAACTATTTGCAACCCACTGACAAAACACCAAGAAACAGTAACGTTGAACATTTGTGAGTGCGAGTAAACATTGCAAAAGTCAATTTAAATATATCTGTCTCCTACAGACCTCACGGGCAATCACTCGACGACCTTGAAATGTACAGCGTCTTAAGGCAGTCACTTAATAACAATGACTCACTGATATTAGGAGACTCTAACCTCCCCCATATCGACTGGGCAACACTGTCAGGTACAGAAGGCAAGTAACATAGAGTGATCGAATTTCTTGAAGAAAATTATCTAAACCAAATGGTTTCTGAACCAACTTGACAAAATAATATACTCGACCTTGTTATAACGACCCATGATAACCTAGTCAGTAATGTCACGGTAGGAGAACACCTCGGTTCTTGCGATCATAAATTAGTGCGCGTCGACATTAAAGCTCAATCATCAGTGACTGAAAATAAAGTAAAGGTGCCCAATTTCAAAAGAGCTAACTTCGTAGAAACCGACAAAACTAACAGAAATACAACTATCAGATGACGGCAACGTAGAGGAAGCCTGGCTAAGCTTTAAAAATCACTTACTCACTCAGCAGAACACATTCGTCCCCTTGTGTGAGAAGCGAATTAACACTAATAAAAGCCCACCGTGGTTTAATAGCGAAATTAAACAATCAGTCAATGAGTGAAAATTGTTTTACAGGTTAAAAAAACAAAGCACGCCCAAAATATTAGACTTTATAATGATGCCAGGCGACGAGTAAAAAGACTAGTAGGTCAGGCAAAGCGTAGATATGAAGAAAATATTGCAGCCAACTGTAAAAATAATCCGAAATTTTTCTTCAGATACATAAACAACAGAAAGGCGATCAAAAGTGGTATTGGACCTTTAACAAACAGCGACGGTGCACTAGTGACTGACAGCCAACACATTGCAAACCTCTTAAACAATTACTTTTCCTCGGTGTTTAATACTAACAGTCTTCCTCTCGCTACCAACAACACCAGTACTATTGTAAAACTCGAGCATGCATTGCCTAATTTTGAAATAACAACCGATGAAGTCCTTAAAGCTCTCCATTCACTTAAAACAAATAAAAGTCCCGGACCCGACAAAGTATATCCTATACTGCTTAAAGAAACAAAGAGCGAAATACTCTCCTCCCTCACTACCGTATTCAATATGTCCTTGCGACAAGGCATCGTGACACCGATTTTTAAGAAAGGAGACAAAAAAGTACCAGGCAACTACCGACCCATTAGTCTAACTTCAATTGTAGGTAAGCTACTCGAGAGCATAATTAGAGACAAAATTGTGAGTTACCTCGAAAGCCACTCATTAATTGGGGATTCACAACATGGCTTTCGTAACAAAAGATCCTGCCTGTCAAACCTATTGACCTTTTATAACGACCTCTTCTCAGTTTATGACGTAACCAAATCACTGGACGTAGTCTATCTTGATTTCCAGAAAGTGTTTGATAAAGTCCCACATCATAAATTACTTTATAAATTAAAGCAAATAGGCATTGACGGTCAAGTAAACCAATGGATCGCGAATTGGTTGAGCAACAGACAACAAAGAGTGGTGATTGATGGATTTAACTCAGAGTGGGCGCCGGTCACTAGTGGCGTCCCTCAGGGCTCGGTTCTTGGCCCAGTGCTCTTCATTATTTACATCAACGACGTGGATGTTGGACTCAATAATCACATTAGTAAATTTGCAGACGACACAAAGATTGGTAACTCGGTTCTCACTGACGAAGACAGGCAAAGCCTCCAAGAGGATTTGCACAAAATTTCAGCTTGGTCGGATAGATGGGAGATGCCCTTTAACGTAGGAAAGTGCCAGGTACTTCAAGTTGGAACAAAAAATAAGAAGTTTGATTATGAAATGCGCGGCGTAAAACTCACAAGCGTTCAATGCGTTAAGGACCTGGGGGTCAAAATCGCGTCAAACCTCAAATTCTCACATCAATGCATCGATGCAGCAAATAAAGCGAACAGAATGTTGGGCTTCATTAAAAGAAACTTTTTTTTCACGAATAAAGATGTAATACTTCCGCCCTACAGTAGTTTAGCCTTAGAATATGCGGTACAGTTTTGGTCTCCCCATCATGCAAAGGACATTGCTAAACTAGGTGTTCAGCATCGGGCAACGAAAATGATCCCTTCCTTGCGCAACAAATCCTACGAAGAAAGGCTTTCCACCCTTAACATGTTCTCTCTTGAGAAACGTCGCCTGTGAGGAAAACTGATCGAATGTTTTAAAATACTTAATGGTTTCACGAATGTAGACAGAACAAAATTGTTTATGATTGATGACACTTTGCGAATGAGGAACAATGGCATAAAACTCAAATGCAGACAAGTAAATTCAGACTGCACCAAATTTTTCTTCACCAACGTTGTAGTGCGAGAATGGAATAAGCTCTCACCGTCAGTGGCCCAGTGTAACACGATTGACTCCTTTAAAAACAAGCTTCCTTGAACTTAATATCAACTTGAGGAGAAAAGCGACGTTTTGGAGCCATCTGATTAATGTAGAATCATTTACGTTTAAGGACAGATCACCTAGTCTGGACCATGGGGTCTGTGTGGTCTGATTTTCTATGTAATTATCTCTCTCTCTCTCTCTCTCTCTCTCTCTCTCTCTCTCTCTCTCTCTCTCTCTCTCTCTCTCTCTCTCTCTCTCTCTCTCTCTCTCTCTCTCTCTCTCTCTCTCTCTCTCCTCCTCCTCCTCCTCCTCCTACTACTACTACTACTACCACTACTATGAAAATTCAAATTAGGATCTTCTTTTTTCTCATACAACTGCTACTTTTTCAACTATAACTCAACTGCTACTCCACTTAGAGTAACCCCCTTTTACCCACACCTGGCCACACCCTTGTCCTAACACCACACCAAGTTATAGTCTCCTAACTTGTAGACTTTAGCAGGAGAAGCAAAAAAGTAGATATATATTACTAGGAAAATTCAAATCAGGATCTTCTTTTTTCTCATACAACTGCTACTTTTTCAACTATAACTCAACTGCTACTCCACCGCCAGTAACCCCTTTTACCCACACCTGGCCGCACCCTTGTCCTAACACCACACCAAATTATAGTCTCCTTAATTGTATAGTTTTAGCAGAAGCAGCAAAAAGGTTAACATATATCACTCAAAAAACTAAAATCCCACCAAATTTTTTCATCACGATCTCTAACATAAACCATTTGAACACCACCACTACTACTACACCCCCATTGACCACCCTTCCTCCTTCTCCTCCTCCTCTCTTTCTCTTCCTCCTCTGCCTCCTCCTTCCCTCCAGGACTTACCAGCCCTGCATCGTGCCATCTCCCAAGTGGTGCCTTTCCTTTGTTTATTATAAATGTTAGGAAATGTTACACTCATTGAGGAATGTACTGGTACAAATGATATTATATGAATATAATACAGGAATAATACCAAACATATAAAAATATACCTCCCCAAAAGCTAGGCCACTGCACAAGATGAACATGTGTTAGGCATTGCAGTAAAGAACATAGGATGCATTAGGCCATTCATTGCATCCCTACAAAAGAGCAACTTATAAAAACATGTGTTAGGCATTGCAGTAAAGAACATAGGATACATTAGGCCATTCATTGCATCACTACAAAAGAGCAACTTATAAAAACATGTGTTAGGCATTGCAGTAAAGAACATAGGATACATTAGGCCATTCATTGCATCCCTACAAAAGAGCAACGTATAAAAACATGTGTTAGGCATTGCAGTAAAGAACATAGGATACATTAGGCCATTCATTGCATCCCTACAAAAGAGCAACTTATAAAAACATGTGTTAGGCATTGCAGTAAAGAACATAGGATGCATTAGGCCATTCATTGCATCCCTACAAAAGAGCAACTTATAAAAACATGTGTTAGGCATTGCAGTAAAGAACATAGGATACATTAGGCCATTCATTTCATCCCTACAAAAGAGCAACGTATAAAAAGAGAAACCAGTAAGACAGTTGTTGTTGTTGGTGCGGTGAATGTGGACCTCTGGTAACACAGTGAGCCCCTTCATGTGTGTGTGTGTGTGTGTGTGTGTGTGTGTGTGTGTGTGTGTGTGTGTGTGTGTGTGTGTGTGAGGTGATCCCTCATGGTCACAGCGTCACTGCCTTCAAAACTCCTGCCTTCTGGCTTTTTTAGAAGCAAAGCCGTCGATGACATGGTTGTGTGATGGCAGCTGTTTGCCAATCTCCTGATTGATGCTGATTATTGCAAGTCCACTGAGGCCATCTTGTCTCATGGGTGGTAGGACTTTATGAGCCCTAGCTCTGAAAAGCTCCTCTCTGTTGAGACCACAGTCACTGGGAGAGTGCCGGCAGTCTGTAGAGCAATCCACAGATTGCCGTAAAGTTCTTTCAGCTGATTTTTGTGGATGTTGGAGAGAAACCCCAATGCAGTCAAGTCATCCGAAGGCAGGGGCGACAAGTTGTTGATTTCAAGAGCCCGTGCCTTTCCATCAATGTGGTTTTTATTCCCAGTGCTTAGAGTGGTACAGAGCTGCTCGTGGCATTGCTTGGACAACGCCTCACCAGCCAGTCTTATAAAGTTGAACAGCAGCACTCCAAATTTGTCTCTGATTTCTGCCAGTGTTTGAAAGCTTTCCTTTAATGAGTCAAAGGTGGTGTCCACAACCATGTTAAAGAATTCAGTTGGTAACCTCTTGATAGCCTGGGGCTTCATAGGCAAAGTGTTTCTCTGTGCCTCTTAAGCACAGCATTCATCTGGTCACATACAGCAGCAAAGCTCTGTATCTTCTCACTGAGGTTGTTGCCTTCATGAGGAGGTCAAGTGCTACATCAAGCTGCCTTGTGGCAGGAGCCTGCTCCTTGCTTGGCCCCATTGTCATACGACTGTCCTCTGCAGTTGTCAGAAGGAATACTCAGGCCTGTTCAGAATCAAAGATGATAAACAAAGACCTGTGTTGTTTGGGAAGCCACAAGAAATGCTAGAAAGTGTTCCTTGAGTTCCAGCGCTTCATCAGTGTTGACAGTCCTTGTGACAACCAACATCTGGCTTGCGTCAGGAGTACCATGACTCAACAATACTTGGACCGTTTAATCTCAGCCATAGACTTCACAACTAGTTGACGGGAAATCTCTTCAGTCTTGGCGCGCTGGCTTCGCGTAAGGGGCCGATTGTTATGGCGACTTTCACTGCGACAACTCAAACACACTCTGCGTTCTTACTCCGAATTTAAGTGGAAACAGGACGAAATCTTCAAGTTTTAGTGCATACAAGCAGGCAGGAGTGTCTCTAGAGTGATTTGGTCGAGGATTCAAGGTAACTTATATAAAATAGCACCATGCGTGCACTTTGAAAACGTTGTGTAAAAAATGGCAAATTTGCGTAACTTTAGGTTGAAATCTTTATGTAAAATGAATGATAACTGTAGGATAGTGAAGTCCACAGTTTTACGTATTAGGAAACAAGAAATGTACGTTTAGTTAGTGCCTACATGGCAACTCAGCTCAGTTCCCGCGTCGCCTAACTCGCCTTAGGCACGCAGTCAGCTGGGCACTTCCCCTCTGTAAAGGATTATCGCTGTCCTGCCTCTGTTTACTCTCCAAGTAAAGGACCTACAGTTATTCATCGTCTCTGTACCCTTCCCCACAACTGCAAGGATCCAGAGGACGATACAAGAAGACACAGAAGGCAGTGGATCGAGTGGAAGTGACGGAGGAGACACAAGATATGAGGACGCCGCGACCCCGTGGAGTAAACTGTGGAGGAGCCGTACTACGCCATCAGTGCAGTGACTCAGTGTTGTGTGCAGTGCAGTGGTGTGTTCAGTGCAGTGTGGTAGTGAGGGGGCTGATCACTACGTCCTACGGGGTCGAGTATGTGTGCATGGGGAAGGCCAACTCTGACCCGACTGAGCACTCTTTCGGCAAGCGCCGCACCATGTGCGGCGCCAACTACTGGACGAGCGTGCAGAACTTCATGGTGAGCAACAGGTTGGCCCAGCGCCTGCATTTGCTGAAGCTCGTCGGGTTCTTCCCCGGGGACGTGCAGGCCGACCTGGACCGGGCCAAGGCAGAGGAGAAGGAGGACGACGAGGTGATCTTGGCCCAGCTTGCCAGGGAGCTGGCCGACGACCAGCCGGACCCGCCGACGGACGAGTTGCTCCTCGCCGCGGTCGGCAACTACGCCGGCTACCTGGCCAGGAAGGTCCAGGCCAACTCCTCTGTGGCCGAGTGCTGCAAGCAGGAGCTTGCCCAGCAGGAGGAGATGAAGATTACCGTGGAGCTCGAGAGGGGCGACCCGCCCTCTGTGATGTTCGACGCCCTGGTCGAGCTGGAGACGGGCCGGGCGGTCCTGAAGCGGCCATCTCTCCCAATGGCCCACATGGCGTCCTTCGGGATGTCGCTGTGGGACTCCCTGATGTGCAGGGAGGACAAGAAGGAGCGCAGGTTGAGGTTCCTCTCCCGTGCCATGCGCCACAGGGACGGGTTCAGGCACCTCCTGGAGTTCCTGGCGGCCTCAGACCCGACCTTGCAGGGGTACAGGTGCCAGGAGGGGCACAACCTGGCCAACACCATCTTGCCGCACATCAGCAGGTCCCTCTTCAACTGTTTCGGTGCTAATTTCTCCAAGGACGTGACCTCAGAAGCGAGGAAGAACAAGGCCTTGAAGCAGCCGACCGGCAGGAAGAGGAGCAGTATCGAGGAGGGCAGGAAGGAGACGGCGAGGAACAGGGACGTGTACAAGTCCAGGAAACTGACCGGGGCCCACAAGTCATAGGCCAAAAGGCTAAAGTGATTGTTCAGGGACGAGGGCCAGATAGCCGGCAAGACGTGCTGCGGCAATAGTGACATCGGAATTCAACCAAAATAAGTTGTGATTGTATATAGAAAAATGAATATTTTGCTTTTGTTGAGTAAAATTAAGATGTTTCTGCATGCTTTCCTCAAGTATTAAGTTTCTAATGTGAAAATTAAGTGATTTATTAGATGTTAAAAACTTACGTAAAAAATTGCACTAAATAAAAAAAAATAAGTAGCTATTTCGGGCAAAAACTTATAAGATATGCTAAATATTGCTATTGATTCTGAAAATATAAGTGATTATCTCTGCATTTGGTGATGTTTGTGCATCTAGCGTAAAATCTGAGGATTTTATAGCCTTTTTAAGTTTTGTTATACTTATATAAAAAACAATTAATCGGGATTTTATTAGGGAACGACTTTGAATTTTTTGATACCGCTGCTCATGGAGACTCATATATGCCTAAGGGAGGTGCCTGTTTTAGTTTCAGGTCGCTAGCTGCTTTGGTTTTGAAAATATTTAAATTTTAAATTTTTGAAAATCGGCCCCCTGCGAATCGGCCCCGCGCCCCGTTTCCTGTCAAGAGATTGTGAAGTCTATGTCTCAGCCACCACGGAGTCCAACATTTTCCTAGTGATTGAAGCAGTCAGCCCATTTTGTATCACATTTCCAAGGTAGCCGGAATGACTGGACTGCCCACGATGCTGCCTCATGGCAGGATCAAATTTGGTGAGCAGCTCCGGCCACCTCTTTTAAGACATTTCCATTGTGTTGTTGTGTTAGTAGACAATGCAAGATTTCTCTCAGCTAGAGATTGTACGATAGAGATCAGGCAGGTCAGGACATCCCTCTTCTCTGCCTCTGTCCTCTGGCATTGATCCATGGTCGTGCCGAGGCAGTTCCAAATCCTTCCATGTTGTCATGTGGCTGTGTTCTGGAGTGCCTTCATGACTTTTCAGAAGTGTGCCTGTGTTTGTCCAGTTAGAGAGTCCCTCTGCCATTAATTTAACGACCTTTCTTGAGAATTGCTTGCAGCAAAGTACATGTTTTTTCTCAGTAGGTTAGCCAAGTTTTCCCCATTCGCAGGAAATCAACACTTTGCTCTGTGAGCGTTTATCTTCTTCAGCTTTCTTCTTTTTTCTTTGCTGGGCACCAGAAGGGTGTATTGTCCTTTTCCACGCCATGTCGCCGCCTCTCCTCACTCCACGCTGAGCCTGACACGGTGACGCTGCGTACAGCTTGTTGGAGGCAAAGCACTACATGTACGTTCTGGAGGCCTGATCCAAATTTGAGGAGAATATGGCAAAATGCTTGAAAATATATGAATTTCTGGATTAATAAAGAAAATTCAATAAATCTATTGATACACAACACACATTTTAGTAATAATAATAATAAAAAATAATAACAATGGCAGCTTGGGGGGCCTATGCAACTGTTTGCACATAACAAGAAACATCCCTGAGTCTAGGCCATCTTGAGACACATGACAGCCACGGTATAAATCAACACAGAATGATGTGTTGTATAGAAAGTCTCTTTAGCAAGGCAGCATGTACGTATGAGTTTTGTGAGTCAACAAGACCTATAGTGAGTGTTTTGTTAGGACAAGTACAGCCAGCACCTTAGATCATGACAGTCAGAGCTGTGTTTGGACGAGAAATAGAAGAATTGACAGCTGCAGTGCCTTCTGTAGAATAGATCATAATGAAGAACCCAAACTTGGCAATAGATTTAACACATTGCAATTATCAGCTGTAGAAAACCTTCATACAATAGACTGATAGATACATAGATTGTTACATGCTTTATTCAACAACTTCATGGCTTGCAGTAATAGATAGGACATCCGACATAGATATTATTATTATTACCAATTATTTATTTATTTATTTTTTCAGCATACAAGAACATTGAGGATGAGGAGGAAGAAGAAGGAGAGGAGGAGGAGGAGGAGGAGGAGGATAAATAATTAGTGAGAACAAAATATCAATGAAAAATATGAAAATGAGAGAAAAAAGTGAGAAAATGAAAGATAGTGAAAAGTGAGATAGTGAGGAAAAATATTTACTGCTGAAAAAAAGAAAGAGAGAGAGAGATACTGAATAAAAAGAGAAAGTGACTGGATTACTACTACTACTACTACTACTACTACTACTACTACTACTACTACTACTATTACTACTACTTCTACTACTACTACTACTACTACTACTACTACTACTACTACTACTACTACTACTACTACTATTACTACTACTATTACTACTACTACTACTATTACTACTACTACTACTACTACTACTACTACTACTACTACTACTACTACTACAACTTGAATAAATTTTTTTACGGGCCTCCATCTATTAGAGTTGCGTTGTGAGCGGTACATTCTCTCATATCTTTTCACAAGGCAATTCATTGGCCCCACCCCGCCAATGACTGTGGCCGACAACCATCCTTATTTAATATTACAAACCTTACTAAACATATTATTTTTAAGCTAACCGAGCTTGTGGTTGATACGACCATCAACCACCGTCGCCTCAAAGTCCAGGTCGGCAATGCGGGTGGTTTTGGGTGCAGGTGACCTGGTTCCTCTCAGGCGGACCAAGGCTGACCTCAGGAGGGAGAAGGAGAGCCTGCATCTCATCCAGGCGACCACACTGCTTCTTGGCTGCCACTACTACTACTACTACTACTACTACTACCACCACCACCACCACCACCACCACTACTACTACTACTACTACTACTACTACCACTACTACTTCTACTACTATTACTACTACTATTACTATTACTACTACTACTAACTCTTCCTCCAACCTGCAGGATGTGTGAAGAAGAGGAAGAAGAGGAAGGCTCAGGAGGAAGGAAAGTCCCTCACTGCATTGAGACTCAAGGTAATATTGATTAATTTTTAATTTCTTCCCAATGTTTTTTTTTGTGTGTGTGTTTATTTGTTTGTTCCTTCCTTCCTTCCTTTGCATACATGTAGGAGGGGCAGGAAGGAGGAAGGAAAGGGAAGGAGAGAATGAAGGAACCAAGGATGGAGGGACACAGATAGATTTGTAGGGATCTCTCTCTCTCTCTCTCTCTCTCGATAATAGATAGATAGATAGATTTGTTTTGTGTTTATTTTGTCTCCTGGTAGATAGATCCCTAAGACACACTTGCTGGTCAGTAAGTAACATTATGGAAAACCAAACTAAAAAGACCCTTAAAACAGTATGATAAGACGTGACCTTTCTTGCCTTATAGTGCAGCAAGTGGTTGTTGTTGTTGTGTTCCAGTGAGGGACTCCTGGAGTGTACAGACAGACCTTTCTTGCCTTATAGTGCAGCAAGTGGTTGTTGTTGTTGTGTTCCAGTGAGGGACTCCTGGAGTGCACAGACAGACCTTTCTTGCCTTATAATGCAGACCTTTTGCTTGCTTTGTAGTAAAGTGCAGTGTTTTGTGTTGTGTTGATGAGGAGGGCAGGTGTACAACAGACCTCTTCTTGCTATGTAGTGCAGCAAGTGGTTGTTGTTGTGTTGTCAGTGAGGGACTCCTGGGACAGACCTTTCTTGCCTTATAGTGCAGCAAGTGGTTGTTGTCGTGTTCCAGGGACTCCTGGAGTGCACAGAGAGGAAGGAATAATGCTGTCTTCACCAGAGAGTGCTAAAGGGAGGGGTTGGGTAAAGCTTTATTATATAGAGAGTGATTTACCAAGATAACCTGGTTTTTGTCAGTAGGATGGAGTTGCTTTAGAGCAGCGGCAGGCAGGGATGTAAGGTCACCATGCATTGTTTGGCCGGCGTTGGCTAGCTGAGGGTAACAATAATTTAGTGAGCTTGTGCCTTACTGAAAAACTGTTCTTGCCCAAGAAGAACAATAAAGTGCAGCTGTTTTAGTGTGGGAAGTGTCTCCTGAGGAGTCAATAATAGGGGCTGCAGACAGTACATTTCCAGCCGTGTTTGGTGCCCACAAAAGAGCTTCCACAATGCTAAAAAATGCAGGTCACTCTTACACAAACTGTACCTAATGAAGGATTTCCCTTACCTGAAAGCATCTTATAGTAGGTCATCTTTACATAAACTTATTACAAATACATCATCATCATCATCGTTTAACGTCCATTTCTTCCTTGTGGTGGACGGGGTATGAGCCTCCTCCTCCACTGTCCATTTCCTCCGTGATGTTCAGCCTCCTCATATCTTCCTCCACCTTGGCCTTCTCTTCTGCCTCAAGGTTCAGTTCAGGATGTGTTCTTCTCCTCACAAACCACCTTAATCTGGCCTTACTCCTCCAGGCCACTCCTCCCTACCACTTCTTCATTTGAGATTCCATCCTGCCATGTGATTGCCGTCAAGTATCTCAGCATTCTCACACCACACTAGTGCCTCCAGCTGTTTCCTGCCAGCCCAGGTCTCTGCCCCGCACACACACACACACACACACACACACACACACACACACACACACACACACACACACACACCTGTGCTGCCAGGCGGGATATTCTGGTTCACTAGTAAGCCTGCCAGTTCCCTGCACTCTTCCAAGCACAAGCTGTCCTGCCTCTCACTGCTGCCAGGTGGGATATTCTGGTTCACTAGTAAGCCTGCCAGTTCCCTGCACTCTTCCAAGCACAAGCTGTCCCGCCTCTCACTGCTCCTCCGTATGACATCCCGAGGTGTCCACTACAGGGCGTCACCATCCACACTTCCGCCTCTGTCCTCCAACACAAGGGAAGGCTGCACCAGCTCCATGCACGTCTCCTACACCCGAACACCTCCCATGACACCACCTCCTGCACACTCCCTCTTCACGGATATCTCCCGCCACTCTCCATTCCTATCATCGCCACGACCTTTGTCTTTTTCACCCTCAGCCCTCTTCCCCGCCCTAAACTCCTCCTCCCATTAACACCAGGTCATACAACAGCTCCCTCTCTTCTTGTGTTAGAATGTTGTGTTTGTAACAGATGTGGATTCTGAGATATTGGCAGTTGAATTTAGAGCTAGAGTTAAATTGAGGTCATTTTTGGCATGATTTTTAAGTTGAAAGTAATTAAACCCTCACTTCTCCTGAACTATAAGGTTATGAGCACTGCCAGTTACAGGCGTTGTAGGTGAGTGTTAGGAGCATCTTGTGTCAGAATATTGTGTTCCTGACTGTTGTAGATTCTGAGATATTGGCAGTTATTAGAGTTGTAGTTGTCATTGAATTTTGGATATTTTTGTGTTGGAAAGTTTTTAGCTAAGTACAGATATTTCATGAACTATAAGGTTATGAGCACTGCCAGTTATAGGTTTGCAGGTGAGTGTTAGGAGCATCTTGTGTTGGAATCTTGTGTTCCTAACTCTTGTGCTTGCCGAGATATTGGCACTTGAAGTTGACACACACACACACACGCACACACTAACTCTGCGATGGTTCTTGCAGGGAAGGAGCCGAGATGAGACCAGACTCAGCCCTCCAGTGAGCCCAGGTGACCACCAGGGGGACACCCACGCACCTCATGGCTTAGGGGAAAATGCATGAAGGTGGTGGGTGAGTGAAGCAACGCACCCCCTGTGTATGCTCAGGTCCCAGGCTACGTCAGGTCAGGGGCTGCCTCAAGAACAGGTCATTTCTCTCCACACTTTCCTCCTGTTTTCTCTACCTCTTCCTCCTTTCCTCCTATGCCCAAAAATTGCTTAATCTTTCCTCTTCCTCCCCCTGTCTTCCACTTCTTCCTCCTCCTCTTCGTCTCCTCTTCGTTCCTCTCCTATCTCCACTTTTATCAAGGTCTGTGTATTTCTCCAATGTGATTTTGGTGGTTTCATTATTTCCTCCTCCAAGTTCAAGTCCATTTTTCTCCCTTTTCCTTCCTCCTTTCCTCCTATACCAAAAAATAGCTTAATCTTTCCTCTTCCTCCTCCCATCTTCCTCTTCCTCCTCATCCTTTTCATTTCCCTGTTATCTCCACTTTTATCAAGGTCTGTGTATTTCTCTGGCATAATTTTGGTGGTTTCATTCATTTCCTCCTCCAAGTTCAAGTCCATTTTCCTCCACTTTCCACAACCTCTTCCTCCTTTTCTCCTACACCAAAAAATAGCTTACTCTTTCCTTTTCCTCCTCCTCCTTTTCATTCCTCTCCTATCTCCACTTTTACTAAGGCCTGTGTATTTCTCCAGTGTAACTTTAGTGGTTTTGTTCATTTCCTCCTCCAAGTTCAACTCCATTTCTCTCCCTTTTCCTTCCTGTCTTCCTCCTTTCCTCCTATGCCAAAAAATAGCTTAATCTTTCCTCTTCCTCATCGTTTCCTTGTTATCTCCACTTTTATCAAGGTCTGTGTCTTTGTAAACTTTGCAGAATGGACGAAAAAAACACCAGAAATTGCTTGTTTATTTATTGAGCAAACTGACACTTCTTGCAGAGAGAGAGAGAGAGGGGGGGGTCCCTTATGTGTCTGGGGGGGTTGTCAACACACTGGGGGACACCCTGTTGGGCCTGAGAGAGAGAGAGAGAGAGAGAGAGAGAGAGAGAGAGAGAGACACACACACACACACACACACACACACACACACACACACACACACACATTCTTGGCACTAAACTCTACCAGACTCTTGCAGGAAGGGAGACAGAGACGAGACCACTGAGCCGAGGGAACCAGTCAGGCCTTCAAGATGCTGCCTGGATGCTGGGGGAGAAGAGATGAGACGAGTCCTGTTGGGGAGAAGATGGAGGGAGATTGATTGAAGGGCAGAGATGAGAGAGAGAGATGGAACTAACTCTCTCTCTCTGTATTTCTATAAAGAGAAGACTAATAAAGTTTGGAAATATATATTACAACGGATATATTTAAACCTACTACTCTTCTTCTTCTTCCTTGTCTCTTTCCTCTGTCCACCAGTGAGCTATTGTATTCTTCCCTTCCCTTCCCTTCTCTTCCCCTCCCCTCCCAAGATGCCGCCTGGATGTTGAGGGGAGAGAGAGAGAGAGAGAGGATGAGATGGCTCTCTCTCTTCTTTTCAATGGACCTTATACACTTTTACATTACTTTTTTTTGTGAGAGAGAGAGATAGAGAGAGTTCCAGCTTCCAGTCCCTTGCTGAGCTGAGTGACCAGACAGCACCAGCCAGTCAGCCATAGCCCTGAAAAGATATATAGTGGTTAGATCCCGGTAGATTGTGGTAGAAATTGTGGTTGAATGTCAGGTCTTGGGTTGAAATTCTGGGGCTACAGAGTTGAAAAAGTTTTGAACAAGTTGAGTTTTTGGGTTGAACTTGTGATGACTGATGGTTGAATTGTGGTAAACTGGTAGAGGGATGTTGGGCAAATATTGTGTGGTGGTTAGACCCTGGTAGATTGTGGTAGACTGGCAGAAATCATGGTTGAAAGAGACAATAGTAACTTACCACATATCAGCAACTTCCTGTGCCAGCCTCCATCAGTTACACGATCTGTAATAATAATAATAATAATAATAATAATAATAATAATAATAGTATATAAAATTAATCTGTATTTTCTCATTCCTGAGAGAGAGAGAGAGAGAGAGAGAGAGAGAGAGAGAGAGAGAGAGAGAGAGAGAGAGAGAGAGAGAGGGAGAGAGAGTTACCTCCACATCTGAAAAGGAAAAATCTATAATCTTCCTTCCTTTTCCTCCTCCTCACACAAAAAAAAATTCTGACACACCAAAGTTATGACCGCAGCAGCAGCAGCAGTTAGACGCTGAATTATAGTCACAAGTTATAGTGTGCGTCGTGCCAAGTCCCTACTGGTGAGCCTGGTTCAGACCCTCACACCAACCACCTCCCAGGGCCAAAACGGAGGTGGGTTGAGTTCTAATGTGTGTTTCCTTGTTTCACGGTACAGAGGAAGGGTCACACACCTAACCCGGGAAATGCCCGCAACTCCTAGGAAAGCCTGGTCAAATGTGTGTTTCTTTAGGTTCACAGTACAGAGGAAGTGTCCCACTACCACCAGGGTCACACACCTAATCCGGGAAATGCCCACAACTCCTAGGAAAGCCTGGTCAAATACGTGTTTCTTTAGGTTCACAGTACAGAGGAAGGGTCACAAAACTACCCCTGGAAATGCCCACAACTCATAGGAAAGCCTGGTGAAATGTGTGTTTCCTTAGGTTCACAGTACAGAGGAAGGGTCACACTACCACCAGTATCACACAACTACCCCGGGAAATGCCCACAACTCCTAGGAAAGCCTGGTCAAATGTGTGTTCCCTTAGGTTCATGGTACAGAGGAAGGGTCAAACTACCACCAGGGTCACACAACTACCCTGGGAAATGCCCACAACTCCTAGGGAAAGCCTTGCCAAATATGTGTTTCTTTAGGTTCACGGTACAGAGGAAGGGTCACACTACCACCAGGGTCACACAACTACCCTGGGAAATGCTCACAACTCCTAGGAAAGCCTGGTCAAATGTGTGTTTCCTTAGGTTCACGGTACAGAGGAAGGGTCACACTACCACCAGGGTCACACAACTACCCTGGGAAATGCCCACAACTCCTAGGAAAGCCTGGTCAAATGTGTGTTTCCTTAGGTTCACGGTACAGAGGAAGGGTCACACTACCACCAGGGTCACACACCTACCCCGGGAAATGCCCACAAATCCTAAGAAAACCTTGGCAAATGTGTGTTTCTTTAGGTTCACGGTACAGAGGAATGGGCACACTACCACCAGGGTCACACACCTACCCCAGGAAATGCCCACAAATCCTAAGAAAGCCTGGTCAAATGTGTGTTTCTTTAGGTTCACAGTACAGAGGAAGGGTCAAACTACTACCTGGGTCACAAAACTACCGCTGGAAATGCCCACAACTCCTAGGAAAGCCTGGTCAAATATGTGTTTCTTTAGGTTCATAGTACAAAGGAATGGTCAAACTACCACCAGGGTCACAAAACTGCCCCTGGCAATGCCCACAACACCTAGGAAAGCCTGGTCAAATGTGTGTTCCCTTAGGTTCATGGTACAGAGGAAGGTTCACACTACTACTAGGGTCACAAAACTACCCCTGGAAATGCCCACAACTCCTAGGAAGGGCCTGGTCAAATGTGTTTCCTTAGGTTCACAGTACAGAAGGGTCAAACTACTACCAGGGTCACAAAACTACCCCTGAAAATGCCCAAAACTCCTAGGAAAGCCTTGGCAAATGTGTTTCCCTTAGGTTCATGGTACAGAAGAAGGGTCACACTACCACCAGGGTCACACAACTACCCCTGGAGATGTCCACAACTCCTAGGAAAGCCTGGTCAAATGTGTGTTTTCATAGGTTCACAGTACAGAGGAAGGGTCACACTACCACCAGGGTTACAAAACTACCCCTGGAAATGCCCACAACTCCTAGGAAAGTCTTGTCAAATGTGTGTTTCCTTAGGTTCATAGTACAGAGGAGGGGTCACAAAACTACCCCTGGAAATGCCCACAACTCCTAGGAAAGCCTTGTCAAATGTGTGTTTTCTTAGGTTTACAGTACAGAGGAGGGGTCACAAGACTACCCCAGGAAATGCCCACAACTCCTAGGAAAGCCTGGTCATATGTGTTTCTTTAGGTTCACAGTACAGAGGAAGGGTCACAAAACTACCCCTGGAAATGCCCACAGCTCCTAGGAAAGCCTTGTCAAATGTGTGTTTTCTTAGGTTCATAGTACAGAGGAAGGGTCACAAAACTACCCCTGGAAATGCCCACAACTCCTAGGAAAGCCTTGTCAAATGTGTGTTTTCTTAGGTTCACAGTACAGATGATGGGTCACAAAACTACCCCTGGAAATGCCCACAACTCCTAGGAAAGCCTGATCATATGTGTGTTTCTTTAGGTTCACAGTACAGAGGGTCACAAAACTACCCCTGGAAATGCCCACAACTCCTAGGAAAGCCTGGTCAAATGTGTGTGGCAGTCGAAATGTGGGCCGAGAGAGAGAGAGAGAGAGAGAGAGAGAGAGAGAGAGAGAGAGAGAGAGAGAGAGAGAGAGATAATGTTCCATAATAGACTCGGAGCAGAGTGAGGATGACTCATTTTCTCGCCGGCAACACACGCCTCAGTGAATAAGTTACCCGAGTAATACGTTCACCTGGATCACAGTCTGTTCACCCCAGGACGGCAATGAGTCAGTATTTTTTTTTACAGCTAAGGAGACAGTTCAAGGGTGTTAAAAAAAAAAAAAAAGCCTGCTACTTACTGCTCCTGAATAGAGGTAAAAGGTCTGGTGCTCGAGGTCACATGTTGCCTCCTGCCCGGGGTCGCCTCAGAGCACGCTGCATCCCGCCTCAACGATGCTGCTGCTGCTGCTGCAAAAGACGGGTGAATAGATCGTCGGTGGGGATCATGTTTCTTAATGGTCCCTCTGAGCGAGAAAAATGAGAAAAAATCACCCCTCACACAAACCATTTCATAATATATATCAAAGCATTTGTGATCAGTTTATGCATCATCTATTTTGGGGGGTATAATTATATCATGGCACAAATTTTGCCCGTCGCTGCTGCTGGGTTAATATGCTTGCTTGTATATCACTTGAACACAATGCATGCTTTGAAGAAGTCTGAACTAGGCTGTGATACACACACACACACACACACACACACACACACACACACACACACACAGTACAGAGGAAGGGTCACACTACCACCAGGGGCACAAAACTAACCCTGGAAATGCCCACAACTCACCCACAGCCCACAACCCACGGCCCGGTAGCTCAGTGGGTAGAGCGTCTGCCTCACAACCAGAAGGGCCGGGGTTCAATTCCCCGGTCGGGTGAAGATGAGTTGGGTCTTTCACGTGTAGCCCCTGTTCACCTAGCAGTGTACGCGACGTCAGGCAAGGAGTTGTGACCTCGTTGCGGCGGTGTGTTGTGTGTGGGTGGTCTCAGTCCTGCCCAAAGATTGGTACTACGAGCTCTGTGCTCTTCCGTAGGGGAACGGCTGGCTGGCTGACCCGCAGCAGACCAAGAGCTGAATTACACACACACACACACACACACACACACACTTTCATTCCATTCTGTTGTAAATATCTTAAATAATGTTTAGTTTGCGTACATACATGGCTTAATGATGCTACTGTAAGAATTCTAGTATAGTCAAACCATTTCATATAGTCTGGGCGTTCAATTCCGTGGGTCCTTTCCTCCCCTCTGCTCTGCCACACAGTCCCAACACCTGTCCCTTCCTCTCATATGCTACCATTAAGAATCATGATCCCCACTGCTACCGGGTTAAATATACAGGACTAACATGCCAGGGACTCACCGAGCAGGCTGTGTTGGGGAGGTAGTCCAGGCCACACTCTTCCAGCATGTCAGTGGCCACGGACAGGGGGATGTCACTCACTGCCGCCAAGTACATCAACCGGTACGGTCCCTTTGGGGAGAGGGAGAGAGAGAGAGAGAGAGAGAGAGAGAGAGAGAGAGAGAGAGAGAGATTCAACATTACTATTTATGTTATATTAATTTACAAGATGCATTCAACTTAGCCATAACTTTTTCCACAAGTTGATCCATAGCCTTCCTCTTCATTTCTATCTCTTTAACTCTCTCTTTCTCCCTTTATTTACTGCTCTAACTCGACTCCTCTCTCTCTCTCTCTCTCTCTCTCTCTCTCTCAAGAACTTTACGTGTATATTCTTTTCTATTTGTCTTGTTCAAACCTTCAGTGTTTGAGCACCCACCTGTGACAGTGTTCAACATGTGGTGTGCTTATTGCGCTGCAGGGTGTGGACAGGGACGTCCTCATCCCAGTCCTGGCTGGGAGCATCATCACTGTATAGGTCATGAGAGTTAATACAGGTAACTGTAGATTTACGCGAGTTTGGTTTACGCGTTTTTTAAATAACGCGTGGTCCAAAATCTAAAAAAATGTTTAATTTACACATTTTTTTTCTTTTATACGCGATATTTTCTGGAGTGTCCACCAGATGTCTCAAGCAACTGGACTCACACGGTCACACAGCTGAGCTCAGTTCTTCCCGCGCGCCACTTGAACAACAATACAGTACCCACGCTACTCAACAACACCCTCGCTGCTGTGCTAACACGAGGGGAAGGGCAGCCAGAGGAGGAACCACGAGAGGGAGAGGAGTCAGAGTGATACAGGAGGCAATACAAACCTACCTCTTGTTGGATTTACTACAGTGTTTTGGATTTACGCAATGAGCTTTTCACAATACTCGCGTAAATCCAGAGTTACCTGTATATGCAAAACATCGTAAATCAACACACTGGGAACTATGGGAGGCCAGCACCCCGTCACTAACACCTCACCTTGGACAAGAGCTGCTTCAGATTCTCGGCAGTTTCCTCAAGGCTGTTCCCGAAGTCCTCCGATTCACCCAGCAGCTTGTGAGTCTCCAGCGAGTGCTTCCTGGCCGAGGCAGCACGATGGCTGCGGGGAAGGGTGAGGAAGGGAACAAATTAAGGATTGGTGTGAGTTGCATTGTTCTTGTTGCTGGTATTTCCATGTGAGGATGAGGAGCAGTGATCACAGGGAAGCTCGATTGCAAGTCTTACGTAACAGTGCCACACCTCGCCTAATCGCCCTTACCGGAGCACCCGGCAGCCCACACAACCCTGATGACAATGAGAGTGTGGTAACTGCCCCAACAATAGCCACTTTTAAAGCGCGTTATGACAGACACCTTGATTTGATTAACTAAGATACTGGCTAACTAGTCCTAAGAGGTGGGGGACATCATAAGAAGTCCTCTTAATTCCCCACTATTTATTCCTAGCTAAGCATTCCTAGCTAAGACAGGCACGGGGGAAGGAAGGAGGGAGGGAAGAATAAAGGAGGAACCAGTGAGTGACATGCGGCACCTCACCTGCCACTCCGCCGTCACCAGCTTGGCCATCTCCACCTTTCTCTTGAGCCGCTTCTCCACCTCGGGTTTCTTGGCCATCATGAAGTAGAAGAAGGCGTTGCGTCTCTTCTGCTTGCTCATCGCTGCCCGCCAGGAATACTCAGGAGGTGGAGGAGGAGGGAGAGCACGGCCGTACGTCCAACCTCGGTGGTGATGGACGGAGCACTGACTCGCAACGTCGCAAGTTCACAACCAGCGTTACCATATTGTCGTACTGGGCATAACTTTTTCTTCTGCTTGAGGCCCAAAACTGCTGAGCCTACACTGATAACGATATACATTCACAACTAGAGTTCAGATGGTTAATTATCGATGTTTATCTGCAATTGTTATGGGTCAGAAACAGGAAAATGCGAAGTTCTGAGTACGACAATATGGCAACGCTGCTCGCAACGTTGCCAAAGTGTCGTACTCACCTGCTCATTTTTCCCGATTTCAGGCAAAAAAATGTCCCACCCACAAAACTAACGATACTTTGATTTCTCAACAAAAACTCCTAATGTGTTCGGATGCAAACCTTTCCCTGAGTTGTGCTATAGCAGTGTCCGAAAATGGGAGAAAAATAGCTCTTCGATAGTATTCCTATGAATGATGATTGATTGATATAGTTTATTGTTGCAAGTAAAACAACAAGGGAGAAGGGAGGAGCATGCCATTTGCTGTTGGAGGGTTTGCCTTAATTATGTCTCTGATGACCACTGATTGCTTCATTTCATACTCACCACTGTCACCAGACAAGTTCACTTGCTGCCTCTACAGTATAATTATATAGTCCTCCAATCACTTTGACTGCACCTTACACCTAAAATCAAGTAATTTTGAGAGGCAAGAAGGAGAGAAGGCACACTTACGACTTTCGTGCTCTCCCTCTCTCTCTCTCTCTCTCTCTCTGCCAGAGCCATCCCAATCTCGTATTCCTCTTCTTCCTGTCACCCGCTACAAACACCCGTCCGCCAGTTGACAGCTTGACATCGCAGCACTCTACAGACAATTTTATGAGCCCATCATTTAACGCCTTTCTTTTTTTTCACTCAGAGCAAACCTTATGTCCTACCATTAACTCAAAACAAAACCAAAGGGGAAATAACTCGGTCACTCGGTGCCACTGAGCTCTCAATTTCACACACACACACACACACACACACACACACACACACACACACACACACACATTCGTAATCGTAATACTAATATACATATTCCTATTATTTTCCCGTAACATTTATTTATTCATTATTATTTTTCTTTGCAAAAGGAGGGGCCCATGCCCCTCCCCCCCTCGGTACGCCACTGCTTAGAAGGCTTACGGTGCGTCCTTTACCGAGGTGCCAGTCTTGTGACGTCGGCGATCACGGACCTCCATCTCTCCCTATCATCAGCCATTCTCGTAACTTCTGCCACACTGTGTCTTCCATCCATGTCTTGTAGCAGGCTATCCATAAATTTAATTCTTTGACGTCCTCTTGCTCCTCTTCCTTCCACTCTTCCAAGCAGGCAGTCACTTTCTAGTCCTCTCCTTCTTAGCACATGACCCAGAAACTTTAGTTGTCGCCTTCTTATACTTTTCATCAATTGCCTATCTACTGCTGCTCTTCGCAGAACTTCCTGGTTTGTCACATTGTCTGTCCAGGGAATTCTCAACATTCTCCTTAAACACACATTTCCGCCGCGTCTATCTTTTTCTTCGTATTTGCTATAATTGTCCATGTTTCGCAACCATATAGTAAAGTTGACCACACAAAACATTTTAATAATCTCAATCGCATTTCGATATTCATACTCAAATTATTCAGCAGTTTCCTCATATTTCCGAATGCCGTCTTTGCTATACATATTCTCCAGCCTATTTCCTTCTCACTTCCTCCGTCTTCACTAATCATGCTCCCAAGGTAATTAAACTTTTATACCTGCTCAATAAGCCTTTCACCAATCCGTATCCCCACTCGAAATTTGCTTTTTCTTTGTAACCAACATAACCACTGTTTTACTGCCATTGATTTTTAGCCCTTTTCTCTCACAACTCTCCTGTATCCTGCTCACCAGTGCTTGTAGTTTCTCCTCTGAGTCAGCCAAAGGTACAGTGTCGTCTATATACTTTATATTGTTAACATTTCTACCTCCAATTAAAATTCCATCCATGCCTTCCAATTCTTCTATCACTCGTTGACCGTATAAAGAAAAGAAGTCTGGCGACAGGACACACCCCTGTCTGACTCCTCTTGTAATCTGTACCCAGTCTGTCTCCTCCTATCTCCTCGTCCCTATGCTGTCAAATTCCCATCTTTGTTTTTTCATCTCTTCCGCTGGTAATCTCTGGAACAGCCTTCCCTCGCCTCCTGCCTATAACTTTAGCTCTTTGAAGAGGAGAGTATCGAGACATCTCTCCTTTCGAAGTTGACCTCTCTCCTGGCCTCTCATTATTTTCCCTCTGAATCTCAAGTTGTTGTTGTCCTTATCTTCTTTCTCCGTTCTTGTTTTTTATTCTTCTTTATCCGTTGATCTTCGTATCCTTCATTTACCTTTCTTGTTGTTCTTCATCTTCTCCACCATATAGATGGTTCTTGTTTTTTTGTTTTTGCTTTTGTTTCTACTTTTTTGTTCTTTGTCTTCCATTTCCTCTTTTTTTTTCTTTTTCTTCTTGTTTCTTTTTCTTTTTTTTCATGTTCGTCTTCTGGTTGTAGCGTTGTTGTTGTTGTTGTTGTTGTTGTTGTTGTTGTTGTTGTTGTTGTTGTTGTTGTCATTTGAGCAGGTTCTAGCGGGCTTTTTTTTCTTGAGCTTCCTCCCTTGCTATAAAAACAAACTTTGCAGACAATACGGAAAAAACGACGTAGCCGGCACTCACGTGATCAGTAAATTTCTGTGCATAACACTAGCATGTCTGCAATGACACGGAGAGAGAGAGAGAGAGAGAGAGAGAGAGAGAGAGAGAGAGAGAGAGGGGTGGGTGGGTATGAATGATACATGAAGCTGCTGCATATATTTATTTTCCTGGGGCGGTTATTGTAGATCACTACAAGGATGCTACTAAATCTGTTCCTCGTTTAAGTTATATCAGCTGACTTGGCTCACCAGTGATATGATTTTAAACAAAGAAACATCGTGGGCAAGAGGCAAACTGAAAGGATTGCAGGTGTAATAATGAATTCGTGCCCGTACAGATACATTGGAGTAGTGATTGCATCGTCCACGGAGTGAGCGAGAAAATCCAGGAACGTTTGACTTAGATGACGGTATACTTGATAGTGACACCGCGGCTGCTGCTGCTGGTGCCTTGATAAGCTGCGTACATCTCATTGGTCTTGGATGTCAGAGGTGAAGACACTACCCTCTTGCCGCAGATAATTAAGCTGGTGTCTGACGGGTACATCTTCTCACTCCTTCCGTTCAGCAAAAGCCAGTCACTTTCACAGTTCCTTGTCCCTAGAATCCTTGATGTAACTTCATCGACCTTCACGCGACTTCCAGAAGGAGCCTTTGGACAAAGAAAAAAAAAGTTCCGTTAGCTTAGAGGTAGATATGGAACAGGCCTCTGATGTTTCAGTGGCGACCTGCTCGAAGAAAAATGGGTGTTTGAAGGGGGGATGAGCAAGTGATAATGTTATAAATCACTGGAGTGTTGGAGGAAGCAAGCGCATGGTACGTGTGGAGGACTCAAGTATAATGTAACCTTTTGTGGAGTTGGTGGTGATTGTTTTAACCCCTTGAATGCGGATTTCCTACCAGAAGACATCACCAACTACAGGAATGGAACAAAAACTGGCTGCTACATTTCAATGAAGAAAAATGTAAGGTCCTGCATCTTGGGAGGGGATATCCAGCACACCAATACCACATGGGAAACATTCCACTATCCACCACAGAGGCAGAGAAAGACCTGGGAGTGTATGTTACCAGGCTACCAGTGAAGGGATATCCAGCACACCAATACCACATGGGAAACACTCCACTATCCACCACAGAGGCAGAGAAAGACCTGGGAGTGTATGTTACCAGGCTACCAGTGAAGGGATATCCAGCACACCAATACCACATGGGAAACACTCCACTATCCAACACAGAGGCAGAGAAAGACCTGGGACTACACGTTACCAGGCTACCAGTGAAGGGATATCCAGCACACCAATATCACATGGGAAACACTCCACTGTCCACCACAGAGGCAGAGAAAGACCTGGGAGTGTATGTTACCAGGCTACCAGTGAAGGGATATCCAGCACACCAATACCACGTGGGAAACACTTCACTATCCACCACAGAGGCAGAGAAAGACCTGGGAGTATGTTTTACCAGGCTACCAGTGAAGGGACATCCAGCATACCAATACCACATGGGAAACACTCCATTATCCACCACAGAGGCAGATAAAGACCTGGGACTATACGTAACCAGGCTACCAGTGAAGGGATATCCAGCACACCAATACCACATGGGAAACACTCCACTATCCACCACAGAGGCAGAGAAAGACATAAGAACATAAGAACGTAAGGAGTCTGCAAGAGGGCGGTTGGCCTATACAAGGCAGCTCCTGTACACTCAGCCCCACCTTACCTCACCATGCATGGCTTTATCTAACCTCTTCTTGAATGTATCTATGGTATTGGCACCCACAACATGGCTCCCAAGCCTGTTCCATTCGTCAACCACTCTATTGGTGAACCAATTCTTGCCTATGTCTTTGTTGAATCTGAATTTGTCTAACTTAAAACCATTGCCACGCGTCCTACCTGGCTCTTTCACTCTCAAAATTTTATTGACATCCCCTTTATTAAATCCTTCATCCATTTATAGCCTTCAATCAAGTCTCCTCGCAACCTTCACCTTTCTAGAGAGTGTAGATTTAACTGCTTCAGCATGTCTTCATAAGGCAAGTTTCTCACCCCCTAAATCATCTTTGTCATCCTCCTCTGTACAGATTCTAACATCTTGATATCCATTCTATAATAGGGGACCAGAACTGAACTGCATAATCGAGATGAGGTCTAACTAGTGCTAAGAAAAGTTTGAGGATGACTTCAGCGCTCCTATTGCTCACGATCCTTGAGATGAAACCTAGTACTCTGTTTGCCCGATTTTTAGCCTGAATGCATTGAGCCCTAGGACGGAGGTCAGCGCTCACTAGGACTCCTAAGTCTCTCTCACGCCCAGACCTGCTCAGAGGAGTGTCATTTAAGGAGTAATTGTGTAAGGGGTTATTCCTACCTACACTCAAAATGCTACACTTCCCGACATTGAATTCCATCTGCCACTTCCTCACCCAATCATATAGTCTGTCAAGCTCATCCTGGAGAACGGTAGCGTCGCTGTCTGATTGGATTACTCTACCGATCTTGGTATCATCTGCGAACTTACTAACATCGTTACTAATTCCTGTGTCCAAGTCACTGATGTAAATAATAAAAAGCAGAGGAGTATGTGTTACCAGGCTGCCAGTGAAGGCCAAATTCGTGCCAATCGCAGCGGACGGGTTAAGGTTTGATGAAAATAGATGACATGACCAAACAAATCTCTTGTCGACACCCCCGCTGGAGTGGCAGTGTTGTGGAGAGAGACACACACTAATACCTTTCTTGTGTTACATCAGTTTTTACCTGGATTCGGTATTCGCAGTATTTTTCTGCTGGAGGGGAAGTTATTGTGCCAGTCTGACCAACAGCTGCCGTGATTATCTGTGGATGGATACCATAGTGATTATGATACCAGGCTTGAGGGTGCATCGAGCAGGGATTATAAGCAGCTCTCGTATGTGCTTGTACGATGGGTCGAATTCAAATACAAACTATGTTCCATAATTTATCTTACTATTATTAAACACAAATAAATATATATACAATGGATAATATTATACATCTACTGTCAATATGTCCATCTGGCGAGAATCTCAACTTAGCAAGCAGCACAGTTGTATATTGCCGAAGTAGCGAAGCTCAGATAAATCCACAATGTTCCTTAAGGGGCTACTATTACTCTGGGCAAATTTTCCGCGGATCTTCAGTCAAACCACGATTTCCGCTGACGTGGTTCTCATTTGTTTCGTGTTATTGTTGATGATGATGATGGTGAGTAATACCGTTTTCCTTCGGTGAAATCTCCCGTAGCTTTGGAAGATCGTGGACACGTCAGACAACCACGGAAATATGAGAACCACGCCAGCGGAAATCGTGGTTTGACTGAAGATCCACGGAAAATTTGCCCAGTGTAATAGGGTGGTATTATAAGACAGTTTCACTTCTCACATCAACTCTTTCTAAAGGTCAAAGAAGGTGTCGGTCGGGTTCTAATGAGTGGTTCTTTAGGCTCATGCTACTGGGGAAGGGTCAAACTACCACCAGGGTCATAAAACTACTCCTGGAAATGCCCTAACTCAAACGAAAGTCTTGTCAACTATGTGAACTTGGGCGACGAAATGTCTTAAAATACGGCCCATAGTCCCTTTACCTGGTGACAACTTAGCAAGCAGCACAGCTGTGTATTGCCGGAGAAGCTCAGATAAATCCACAACGTTCCTTACCTGGTGACAACTCGTGGTTGCAGGCGTGAAGGAGATGTTGTAGCCCTGATAGGTCCTCGTGGGGTCGGTGAAGAATCTCGCGTTGAAATTGAAAGATGGCGATGTAAAGACTTTCCCTGATTGAGATCCACACAACCTGGTGATTAAATTAAGAACAAGGTTATCTCTCTCTCTCTCTCTCTCTCTCTCTCTCTCTCTCTCTCTCTCTATATATATATATATATATATATATATATATATATATATATATATATATATATATATAGATATATATATATATATATATATATATATATATATATATATATATATATATATATATATATATATATATATATATTTTTACGTCTACGCCAATAGCGCTGGTAGGCTTGCTTAAGGGGCCTAGATGGTGGTCGGCCCCAGCCCGTCATGGCGCAGGCAAGTGTTTATAGTGGCGCCATCTTCTCTTGGCTCATGCTGCCCCCTGGAACTCCTTCTTGATTCACTTGGACGGTTTCCTCTAGAGTCCGGGTTGATGGGTGGTCTTCAGGACAGCATGTGGGTAGTTTTAAGCCACTCGGCGGTGACTGAAAAATCCCAGGTGGTAGCGTGGGGATTCGAACCCGTGTCGTCCATCACGTGGTGAATGTGGGCCCAGCACGTTACCACTCAGCCACCGCCTACCCAGCGTCGTCTGTAGTGGCATCGTCAACGTTACCAGATTGTCGTACTTGGCGTATTGTTTTGCCGATTTCTGACCAAAACTATCGCATCCACAAAGATAACGATATGCATTTATAATTATCGTTAAAAGCGGTAATTATTGCTGCTCATTTTTTTTGCAATATTTATGGGCCAGGTAGGTTTCATCAAAGTTCCCAAGTCCTTGGAGGTGTGCTCAAGGAGTCCCAAGCGTGCGAGAAACCTTGGGCATGTTTCACGAAAGCTCCCAAGCCTTGGAACTCTGCCTATCTCGCTCGCCGCCTTGGGAGGCCGTGCGGAGTCTCACAAGCGCTCCCAAGGAAGGCTCCAAGCGTCAGACTGTAAACATGGCAGCCCGTGAACAACCCCGCCAGCACCGACCAAGGAATTTTCGCGCGAGAAGGGACATCTTTAACGAGTACGATGACACCGAGTTCAAGAAGAGGTACAGGGTGGATCGTGGCCTGTTGTTCGTCACTGACTTGGTGCGACACGTGACTGGCAACAGGACTGAGAGGAGCCGTGCGGCCACAGCGGAGCTGAAAGTGGCGTTGACTCTGCGATACCTCGCCACCGGGAGAATGCAGCAGTGCAGCGCAGATGACTTTTGAGTTTCCCGGGCCACAGTCAGCAGAATCATCACCCAGACCGTGGATGCTCTCGTGACACAAGAGGATATGAGGCGGTTCATGGGCTTTCCTTTAAACCGGGGGGCGCAGCAGAGAATGAAGGCGGAGTTTGCCGAAATTGCTGGTTTTCTCGGTGTGGTGGGTGCTGTTGATGGCACCCACGTAAGAATAGTGGCCCCACATGAGCACGAAGAAGTGTACGTCAACCGCAAGTACTACCACGGCATCAATGTGCAAGTGTTATTTGATGCACAGTACAAGCTGCGGGCCATGGTGGCGAGGTGGCCAGGGTCTACTCACGACTCACTAAAGGTTTGTTTACACCGTGGTGCCGTTGAAGATGCAGACGGAACAAAAATACGTGCACATATTCCTTACAATGAAGATATTATCGCTGTATTTCAACTAAATATCAATTGTTTATATTTATAACTCCATAACTATACATAAGAAGTGTTATTTAGGTTAATTGAAGACATATTAGACGTCAAAGCGACGCGAAAGATTGGCAACGCTGGTTTCTCCCAAGACCGCCCCCAATCCTACTTGGAAGTGCTTGTGGCGCGGTGATGAAACACGCCCAAGGAATTCTCCCAACTGCGCGTGACGTCACCACGCCTGGGAGACCAATATGATGAAACCCATCCCAGAAACAGGAAAATACAATGTTATGCGTACGGTAATCTGGTAACGTTGGGCATCGTTCCCATCTCTCGTTGCCAACCAAACATGTGAATTAAGTATGGAAACCCACTCCGCTCTTCCTCCTTAATATAAGAACATAAGAACGTAGGAGTCTGCAAGAGCCGGTAGGCCTGTACGAGGCAGCTCCTTTGAACCTAAGCTCCCGTGTATCTAACCCCACCTAATATCGCTGTCCATGAATTTATCTAATCTATTTTTGAATGTGACAATTGTATTGGCACTCACCACATGACTGCTAAGCCTATTCCACTCATACACCACCCTGTTAGTAAACCAATTTTTGCCTATGTCCCTGTTAAATCTGAATTTATCCAGTTTAAACCCATTACTTCGTGTCCTACCGGTTCTCTTACCAACAAAACCTTATGAATATCCCCCTTATTAAAGCCCTTCATCCATTTATAAACCTCGCCATAACACCATAACTCTCCGTGTCGAGGGACAAAACGCCCAACCATTCCACCCACCCCAGTCATTAACACTAATGCAACGACTACCCATTAAACAAGCGGACCATCCCTTGACACCTACCCTTACCTGCCGCTGTATAAGGGGGGAGCTTCGTGGTGCAGTGGTTAGCACACTCGGCTCACAATCGAGAGAGCCCGGGTTCGATTCCCGGGCGGAGTGGAAAAATTGGGGCGGTTTTTCCGATATCCTACACCCCTGTCCACCCAGCAGTGAATGGATACCAGGTATTAATCGGGGGTTGTGTCCCGTCTCCTGGGGTCTGTTCCCTTCTCCTATAATCCTTCCCCCTCCTGTCTCTCTCCGGCATATGACCACAGATGTTGCCTTCTCCTATAATTCCTTCCCCCTCCTGTCTCTCTCCGGCATATGACCACAGATGTTGCGCCGACTAAACGAAACTTTCCAACTTTTCCGCTGTATAAGGCATCACCTGTTACTCTTATGTCTTAAGCATGCACACTGACACCTTTAGTCACTCAAGCAACAAACCACACACGCTACTCACGTTGTCGTTCGATTGTACAAGAATGTTAACTTGACGCCGTCCACACATCTTCTCACCTCTCCCTGCAGCGTGAACGTTTCCAGTTTCAGCGTCAACATGGATCTCGTCTGAAGAAGCAAAGGAACACTTCTATAAGCCCTGACTTGTTTGCCTGTATGCGGGTTTGCTACAAAAATAACGGAGCAGTTTATTAATTTCATAAACCCTGAACTCTTGGGAGCACCTTTTATCACTCCACTACTACGTCGAGTGGAATTATTATCGTGGACACTGTGATACTGCCCGAGTCAGATTGTTAGTGGCGTGTTTCGAGGATATATAACTATAGCTCTGTGTGTGTGTGTGTGTGTGTGTGTGTGTGTGTGTGTGTGTGTGTGTGTGTGTGTGTTTACAGCAAAGGAGACAGCACAAGGGCACACAAAAAAGGAAACAATAAAAAGAAAAATAGCCCACTACTCGCTGATCCAGTAAAGAGTCCGAGGAGGTGGCCGAAAGAGCAGTCAATTACGTGAGAAGAGGTGTCCTGATACCTTCCTCTTGATTGTGTGTGTGTGTGTGTGTGTGTGTGTGTGTGTGTGTGTGTGTGTGTGTGTGTGTGTGTGTGTGTGTGTAAAATGCACTTTCTTACTTGGAAGTCTTTTTTTTTTTTTTACGTGTACGCCTATAGCGCCGGTAGGCTCTCTTGAGGGGCCTGGATTGTAGTCAACCCCAGCCCGTCATGGCGCAGGCAAGTGTTTATAGTGGCGCCATCTTCTCAGCTTCCAGGAAATGCGAGAGATATATAGTGTATGCCCTGACTACTTAGATATACTCAGCGTCAAGGCGTTTTATAACAGTAATTCTTGATTTGAACAATAACATGGAAACGCAAGCGAATAGGAATGGCAGACAGAACAATGATCTTAGGCAGTGCACTAACTCGGCTTTCTTCTCCTCTGGTATAGAATATCATGTCTCGTAATATCATGGACGCTTTGTGACGCTGGAATGAGCTATTACTTACCTCACCCACCACGGCCAGAAAAGTAAGGCACATACCGAAACTCCTCGCACGGCGCAGTTAAAGTTATTCGGGTACTTGGTGATCCCGAAGCCTGGGGAGGACCAGTAGAACACTCCGTTGAAAGCCTGAATTAAACATCTTGGTGGTTTAGGCCTGGTGGTGGTGGTGGTGGTGGTCGGTTTAGTAGTGGTGGCTTTTGCTCTGGGGGTGGTGGTGGCTTTTTTAGTGGTGGTGGTAGGTTTTTTAGTGGTGGTGGTAGGTTTTTTAGTGGTGGTGGTAGGTTTTTTAGTGGTGGTGGGTTTTTTAGTGGTGGTGGGTTTTTTAGTGGTGGTGGTGGTGGGTTTTTTAGTGGTGGTGGGTTTTTTAGTGGTGGTGGGTTTTTTAGTGGTGGTGGGTTTTTTAGTGGTGGTGGTGGTTTTTTTAGTGGTGGTTTTTGCTCTGGGGGTGGTGGTGGTGGGTTTTTTAGTGGTGGTGGTGGTCGTGGGTTTTTTAGTGGTGGTGGTGGTGGTGGTCGGTTTAGTAGTGGTGGTTGTTGCTGTGGGGGTAGTGGTGGTGGGTTTTGTAGTGGTGGTTGTTGCTGTGGTGGTGGTGCTGGTGGTGGGTTTTGTAGTGGTGGTGGTGGGTTCTGTAGTGGTGGTTGTTGTTGCTGTGGTGGTGGTGGGTTTTGTAGTGGTGGTTGTTGCTGTGGTGGTGGTGCTGGTGGTGGGTTTTGTAGTGGTGGTGGTGGTGGGTTCTGTAGTGGTGGTTGTTGTTGCTGTGGTGGTGGTGGTGGGTTCTGTAGTGGTGGTGGTGGGTTCTGTAGTGGTGGTGGTGGGTTCTGTAGTGGTGGTGGTGGTGGGTTCTGTAGTGGTGGTTGTTGTTGCTGTGGTGGTGGTGGTGGTGGGTTCTGTAGTGGTGGTGGTGGGTTCTGTAGTGGTGGTGGTGGGTTCTGTAGTGGTGGTGGTGGGTTCTGTAGTGGTGGTGGTGGGTTCTGTGGTGGTGGTGGGTTCTGTAGTGGTGGTTGTTGCTGTGGTGGTGGGGTGTTGTGTGGTGGTGGTTGGTGTTGCGGTGGTGGTGGTGGGTTCTGTAGTGGTGGTTGTTGCTGTGGTGGTGGTGGTGGGTTCGGTAGTGGTGGTGGTGGGGTCTGTAGTGGTGGTGGTGGGTTCTGTAGTGGTGGTGGTGGGTTCTGTAGTGGTGGTGGTGGGTTCTGTAGTGGTGGTGGTGGTGGGTTCTGTAGTGGTGGTGGTGGTGGTGGGTGCGGTTGTGGTGGTGGTGGTTGGTGTTGTGGGGGTGGTGGTGGTGGGTTCTGTTGTGGTGGTGGTGGTGGTGGGTTCTGTAGTGGTGGTGGTGGATTCTGTAGTGGTGGTGGTGGGTTCTGTAGTGGTGGTGGTGGTGGGTTCTGTAGTGGTGGTGGTGGTGGTGGGTTCTGTAGTGGTGGTTGTGGTTGTGGTGGTGGTGGTGGGTTCTGTTGTGGTGGTGGTGGTGGGTTCTGTAGTGGTGGTGGTGGTGGGTTCCGTAGTGGTGGTTGTTGCTGTGGTGGTGGTGGTGGTGGGTTCTGTAGTGGTGGTGGTGGTGGGTTCTGTAGTGGTGGTGGTGGGTTCCGTAGTGGTGGTTGTTGCTGTGGTGGTGGTGGTGGTAGGTTCTGTAGTGGTGGTTGTTGCTGTGGTGGTGAGTTCTGTAATGGTCGTTGTTGCTGTGGTGGTGGGGATGATGTGGTTTCTGCATTGGTGATTCTGAAGAGAACAAAAATAAAGGAATCGTTAGGACGTAAAATATTTGCGATCTACGAATAAACACAGGCTGATGAATGTACAACGCAGAAGGGTGATTCTACTCTTCGCTGGTCCTGAGACTCTCCCCTCCCTCTTTTTTGTCACTTACGTGCATCCCGGTTGCGGCACAAAGGTGAGTTGGGCAGACCATCCCCTGCGAAGATTATTACTTATCGCCCTGAAGTATAAAATCATCTCTTGACCGGTTCCGGTGAAGGTCTGGCCTGCAGTGATGTCCGTGCCACAATACCTGCCGAGGATTGGAAGAACTTGAGTGGTCACGGTCACCATCGTGCAAGTTTAGTGGCACAAAGGAATATCACAAACTAAACTTGTTACGTAATAATTAGAAGTGAATACGCCTTGTAAGAGTAACAGTGGCAGCCTTGCTCGCCGTCACGGGGCAGGTAGGCGAAGGCTAAGTGGTAGCGTGCTGGGCCCACATTCACCGCGTGGAGGACGACGCGGGTTCGAATCCCCACGCTACCACCTCGGATTTTTCAGTCACCGCCGAGTGGCTTAAAACTACCCACATGCTGTCCTGAATACCACCCATCAACCCGGACTCTAGAGGAAACCGTCCAAGTGAATCAAGAACGAGTTCCGGGGGGCAGCATGAGCCAAGAGAAGATGGCGCCACTGTAAAAACTTGCCCTGCGCCATGACGAGCTGAGGCCGACTTCCATCCAGGCCCCTCAAGAGAGCCTACCGGCGCTACAGGCGTACACGTACATAAAAAAAAAAGCCAGAGCGAGCAGGGTCTTTGTATACTCACACTTCACCGTTGTACAAGTTGTCGGTTCTGATCTCCAGACCATCAAAGTAGCAGCACGTCTCTGTAGTCGAGCCGCAGTAGGGATTCTTTTCGTACAGGTAAAAGTCTGAGAAGGTCACTCGGGGCACGTGGCACACGGGAGCTGCAATCCACTTGACGCACTGGACTGCCGGGGCAGGGAGAACGGAACAGAGGGTGAACAGACAACACCACACAAAGGGAGCCCGCCCACCCACACTGTGTCTGGCTTCAGTACAAGACACACACACACACAAACAAATCTCTCTCTCTCTCTCTCTCTCTCTCTCTCTCTCTCTCTCTCTCTCTCTCTCTCTCTCTCTCTCTCTCTCTCTCTCTCTCTCTCTCTTCTTCTTTTCTTCACCAACGTTGTAGTGCGAGAATGGAATAAGCTCCCACCTTCAGTGGTTCAGTGTAACACGATTGACTCCTTTAAAAAACAAGCTCGATCGTCACTTCCTTCAACTTAATGTCAACTAGAAAGGAAATGCAACGTTTAGGAGCCATCTGACTAATGTAGAAGCACTTAGGTTTAGGGACAGGCCACCTAGTCTGGACCATGGGGTCTGTGTGGTCTGATTTTATATGTAAATCTATGTAAATCTTTCACTCACTATTTGGGTAGTTGCTTGGATAGCCCGGCGAGGTGAGGAGGCCTTCCTGAGTTACTTTCTCAGTGCAGGGATTCGTCAAGTCGTCTGTGGAAGACGAGGTTTGGTGTCAACAGTTATGCCAAAACAGCCGGATTTTGCATAATCCACTAGAAAAAGAACGATTATATAGTCACTGGATCATTCCAATTTTTCAAAATGGTTCGCTGAGCAATAGATATGATTTAATGAGGAATTCTTGGACTACACTGTAATTGAAGGTTGAACTGTTATCCTCTTCTATCCCAAGAGCCAAGCTATCGTAAGGTGCTTCCTCACTACAGAGGAACAAAGAAAACAAGTATTCTGAGAGCTCCAGAGACAAGGTGTGCAAAGCGGCGGCCAATCACCGTAGTAGTCTCCTGTCACTGTCTGACAGTTGGCCCCTGAGGTGCCCGAGGGACACACACAAGCGCAGCTTTTTCCATAAAACCCGCCGTTCTGGCAGAGGTCGGCGTTCACTCCGCAAGCAGCAAGCCACTTATCTATAAAAAATGAAAATTGTTGATCATTTTAGTTGGTGTCGACGGTCAAATTATTTAATACTAGTACCTTACCATATGCATACATGTTTGTTTCCTATCGCGATGGGATTTTTTCATCATCCAATTCAAACCGCATGGTAAGTGCATGGATACTTCGCCGATGGAAACGGTTCGAAAAAGTAATGGTGGTTGAAGCCTGGCGAGTGTTAAAATAGGAGCGATATAAACATTATTTGTAAAAAAGATCAATTCCTACAATAAGTCCGAGTAAGCAAACGTGCTCATTTTTCAGTATAGGAAGGAGTTCAAGTCACAGACAGGAGGAAATACAGACCAAGGAAGGCTGTTCCAGACATTATCAAAGAGAGGGACGAAGGAATGAAAATGCTGGTTAACACTTGCATAAGGGATTTGGCTCGGATAGGGGTGAGCAAGAGTTCAAAGTTGTGTGAGGCCGCGGAGGGGAGGAGGCATGCAGTTATAGTCTGTTCAGAGCATGAAGTCGGTTCAGGGTGGAGCTGGTATCGTCGCTTACCTCGAGCCATCCTGCCAAATCAACCTTCGTACATGCGTCTTTCTCTTATTTCCCATCCCTGTGCTATTTGTGATATTTTATATATTCTGTATATAGTAAAGGAAGCTACATAGTACAATGAGTGTCGATGTTTAGGATTATAACAACGAATTGTATAAATTCTATGACATGTGGCAACGATTTTTTCCCATATTGCCACGTTTTGGTGGTGGTGGTGGTGGTGGTCGGCGTGTCCCCTCAGGTCCCTCCCCCGGGTCGAGAGGGAGAGAGAGAGATAAACAGGTGGGTTGTGGGTGGGTAAGTAGGGAGACGGTGCTAATCGGATAATTGGCGGTCGAACTGGCATTGCCGCACTCATGGGAATTCAGGAATCTGCCACACCTTGAACCGACTTCATGCTCTGAACAGACATTTTTTTTTATAGCATGCCTCCTCCCCTCGCAGTCAGGATGAAAATATCGGTAGGAAACAGAGAGGCAACACTGCTGCGGAATGTAAATGATTGGAGACCAGGGGCGTATTTAGGACCTTGAAACATTGGGGCTATTGGGCGTATTTTAAAACATTTCGTCGCCCAAGTTCACATATTTGACATGGCTTTCGTAGGAGCTGTAGGCCTTTCCAGGGGTAGTTTTATGACCCTGGTGGTAGTTTGACCCTTCTGTGCCATGAACCTTAAAAAACACTTATGAAAACCAGATTGATCCCCTCTTTGACCTTTAGAAATAGTTGATGTGAGAAGCGATGGTGTCTTAGCCCAGCTCAAAATGCTGGGTGGTTGGAGCGCGAGAAGCGCGGAGTTTTTAGGGTAATTCTGAGGCCTCTCTGACAAACATTAGGGACAATTTGTGTTATTGTATTTAGCAGTAACGCGGAAAATATGGCAAGTGTGTCATAACAAGACTTTCAAGGTAATGATCAAATTATGGTAAAGCATAACCACATTTAAGTGGTTAAGACTGATGTATCATACACATAAACCTCAAATTAAAATTTGTTCTTTCAGATACGTTTACTGCAGAGAACAGGGCACTAAAAACTGATGAAAAGCAATTGGCCGTGTTTACAATATATCATAGAAAAATAACGAACATTAAGTGAGCATCAAGTATTTAGTAATCAGAAACTACCATTTTTCACAAATTCATATAGTATTTTATTAAATTTATTCTGTTACCAAGGAGATTGAAAACTACAACTCAGCGCTCTTACACTTAACTCTCTTGTTTTTTTGCATGGAAAAAAAAATTGTACGTGGAAATTAGAACTCCAACACGTTCAATATAACTTATAAATAGGAAGATTAAGCAATTCATTTTGTAAATTATAGTAATATTAATGGCAGCCACAACTTAAGGGAAGAACTGGATAAGGGAAACTGGATA